>NW_027185903.1:15793294-15798211 GCF_028583685.1 Petaurus breviceps papuanus
ATTCTCTCTCTCTTTTTGTATTTTGGAGGGCAGTTGGGGTTAAATGACTTGCCCACAGTCACATGGCTAGTAAGTGTGTCAAAGTGTCTGAGGCCAGATTTGAACTCAGGTCCTCCTGACTCCAGGGCCGGTGCTCTATTCACTGTATCACCTAGCCTCTCCTATCAATTTCAATTGAATAATGAGTTGGGAAGTGAAGTTCCAAAGGTTTTAGAAGGAATAAGGAGAGAGGAAGTAGGGACATCCGGTGTAGATAGCATGTCAAGGAGTTTACTCAAGAAGATGAGATGAAGAGACATATAGGACAATAGTTGCACTGGGGATGGTGTTATCAAATGAGAACATGTTAAGGATGGAGAAGACATGGCCATGTTGGTGGGCAAACAGGGAATGAGCAAGTCGATGGGGCAAGACTGAAGGTGGTGATGATGATAACAGCAGTCACGATAGCTGGTAGATAATATAGAGTCTACCATGTGCCAGGCACTGTTCCAAGAGCTCTACAAATATCTGATGTTCACAAGAACCCAGGGAGGTAGGTATGATTGTTGTCCCTATTTTATAGTTATGTAAACTGAGGCAAAGAGGTTACATGACTTGTTCAGGGTCACAGAACTAATCTGAGGCTGGATTTGTGCTCAGCCTTTCCTGACTCCAGACCCAGTGCTCTAACTACTCTTGTGACCTAGATGCCCCAGATGAGATGCGAGGAAAGTGGGGATGATGGTGGAGTTAGTCTGCTAGAGAAAACTGGAGAGGTTGGCCTTTGCATGAATGTCTACCTCTTTATTCAAGACCAGAGTGAAGAAAGGGACTTCAAAAGTCAGAAATAAGTGGGCAGAAAATGGTAGACAAAATTAGGGATGGCATGAGTTAAAGAACATAGAATGAGAACTGGGAACTCAGAGAAGGCCATTTTGACTGGACCCAAGAGACAAGTAGTATGAGAGACCTGGGGAAGCTGCCTTGGAGGCAGATTGTGAAGGACCTTGAATGAGGTCTAGGTTGATAAATTTATATCTTATTCAGTAAACAAATGTTTTGTGAGTAGAGAAATGAAGGATCAGAACAATACTCAGTGGCATGAAGGGTAGGATAGAAAAGACCTGGAGCCCAGAAGACCAATTTGGAGGCCATTGTAACGTCCTCACAGAGAGTTTGTTGTTGTTCAGTCCTTACAGGCCTGTTTGACTCTTCATGTTTTCTTTGCAAAGATCCTGGAGTAGTTTGCCATTTCATTGTCCCGCTCATTTTAAAGAAGAGGAAACAGGGTTAAGAGACTTGCCCAGGGTCACACAACTAGTAAGTGTCCGAGACCAGATTTGAACTGAGGAAGATGAGTGTTTCTGACTCCAGGTCCAGTACTTTATCTGTTGTGCCACCTGGCGCCCCTAAATTAGGGTTGAGGGTTCCCATGATTTGGCAACTGATCAGATAGTGGAGAGAGCAAGGAAAGAGCCAAAGATGACTATAAACAGAGATTTTTTTTTTGGCAAGCCATTTTGCAAATTATCTCAGAAGTGTTGAGGAAAGATGACTTCTACAATTGGCCTCGTTGAAAGGGTCCTGAGCAATGTGCTGTTCTAAAATAATAAAATATCTATGAAAGGAACACATTTCCTCTCTTTCCGGCAGCAGTTCTACTTCTCAAACATTTGTTTTCTCCAGTTTTGTGTAATACAGACCAAGATTTATTGCTCATGATTTCCTGGATAGTAATTTGGATAGCAAATGCCTCAGTGAAACCACACTCATATGTCCTGTAATGTATGCAATAATGTAATGGAATAGGTAGTTTATCTCAAGGGATTTTTTTTCTTTCCCGCTTTACAAAATGACATATTGATATTATTTTCCCCTCTCTGAGCCAAATATTGGCAACATTCTTTTTCCCTTTGCTACCTTCTTTCCAAAAACTTAGATCCTAGCCTTTCACTTATGTGAGTTTAAAGTCATAAAGAGTTTGCTGTGTAGTGAGTTCATTCCCATTTGACTTTAGTTTTTTAGAACCTAACCACTTTTTGCTTCCCAATAGAGAGGAGAGGGCAGCTAGGTGGATAGTGCTTTGGGCTTGGAACCACAAAGACTCATCTTCCTGAGTTCAAATCTGGCCTCAGACACTTAATAGCTGTGTGTCTGTGGGCAAGCCACTTAACCTTGTTAGCCTCAGTTTCTTCATCTGTAAAATGAGCTGGAGAAGGAAATAGCAAACGACTCCAGTATTTCTGCCAAGAACACTTCAAATGGGGTCATGAATAGTTGGATGCTACTGAAAAATGACCTAAAAAACAAAAATAGAGAGGAAAAAACAGTATCAAGAGCCAACACAATTCCTTCCCATGCTTGCTTCTGTCAAAACTTGCACTTAAGGTGGTCATTAAATGCTTATCTTATTAACACCTCAAGGTGAGACATGCAATTACAGATTTGTTTCAGAGAAACAAGAAATCTGGTAGCAGTAGATGAGCTTCTCAGGGTCAAGGAATATCTCACTTTTGTCTTCTTATCCTCTGGGACTGACATAATACCTAGCACATTGTATTTATGTAATAAATGTTTGTTAGTTGAGTACTTTGGGAGAAGGGACTCAGGAGGTAATTGTGGTGTTATTTCTATCTTAAGTGTATTTTTCATTCTCACCACAAATTCTAGCTCCTCCATTTCTCCCTGTTGTCCAGACGATTTACCATCTTCTCTGCCTATAGAAGAGCTTACTACCCTAGTCTGACTCTGGGTCACAGACTTAACCCAGTAGTTAGCCAATTAAACTATACATCATAAACTATATCATCATTTTCTGCCTTTCCCACTTATTCTTGTGTAGTTCACATCCCACTAGTCTTTAGCCTTACATCATTGTACCATCTTCATTCTTAAGTCTGCTGAAAACCAGCTGAGGAAATTTTATATTTATTGTTGTTCAGTCATTTTCAATTGAGTCTGACTCTTTGTGACCCCATTTGGGGTGTTCTTGGAAAAGATACTGAAGTGGTTTGCCATTTCCTTCTACAGCTCATTTTACAGATGAGAAAACTAAGGCACAACAGAGGTTAAGTGACTTGACCAGGGTCACACAGCTAGAACGTGTTTCAGGCTAGGTTTGAACTCGATGAGATGAATTTTACTGACTCCAGGCCCTCTACTCTGTATACTTTGTCATCTACCTGTCCCAAGTTATACATACATACCCCCATTCCAAATTGTTTTTACCTAATCTTCATCCTCCAAGATATCCATCTCCTGTCTCCCTGAGAGCCATCTTTGATAACCAAGAATAAAAAGGAGTAAAAACCACTGACTTTGGCAAAATAACATACAACAGCCAAGTTCAAAATTATATGCAGTGTTTGATAGCCATAATCTCCCTACTCTACAAAGAAAGGAGAAAGATGTGTAAATCCTCATAATCTCTTCTTTGAGACCAAATTTGTTTATTATTACTTCACAGCATTGTTTTCATTTTTTTTTGTTCTTTCCATTTATAGGTTTGGGTTTTTTTTCCCTTTATAATTTTCTAATCATTGTATCTATTATTTTTCTAGTTTTGCTTACTTTGGTTCATTTAAGTCTCTCCATGCTTCTGAGTATTCATTATATTCTTTGTTTCTTTCAGTATAGTAATTTTCCATGACACTTATGCACTATAATTCATCTAGCCATTATCCAGTTGATGGGTGGTTTGGTGGAAAAGAGTACTGGATTTAGAATCGAAGGACCTGGGTACAAACCTACCTCCTACTTACCTACTTACTTAGGTGACCTTGGGAAAGTCACTTAGCTCTCTGTCTGGGTTTGTTTCCTTATGTTTACAATGAAAGGGTTGGACTAGATGACCCAAGGTTCCTGTTAGTTTTAAATCTGTAATCTGCTTTGTTTCCAGTTGTTTGTCACTGCACAAAATGCTGCCATAAATATTTTGGTGTATAGTGGGCCTTTGTTTTTATCATTGGCCTCGTTGGGATACATGAGCAGCTGTGGGCTCTCAGAGTCAAAGGCTATATGGACATTTTTGTCATTTTCTCAGCATATCCCTCAATAGCTTTCCAGCATTAGTTTTCCAGCCCCACTAACAGTATGTTAGGGTACTTGTTTTTCCACATTGTTTTATTCTTCTGTGATCATCTCTTTTGTTCATTCTTAGAAGACCTTTGAATTCTTTCCTCAAGCTCCCAGTCATAACCTAAATCCCTTCTTTCAGTAGATATCCTTTACTGAGAAAGTTTAAAAATTATATTTTTTTAATTTGAGAACCACATTCTTTCCCACTGCCCCACACCTCTGCCCCCATTAGTTGACAGAGCAGAAGAAACAAAACCCTTATTAGATAGTCAAAGAAGTCAAATTCCCACATTGACCATGTTCATATACGTGTGTGTGTGTGTGTGTGTGTGTGTGTGTGAGAGAGAGAGAGAGAGAGAGAGAGAGAGAGAATCTGTGCTTTGAGTATATCAGCACTTTATTTGGAGGTGGTAGGTAACCCCTCATCTTGAGTCCTCTGGAATTGTGATCAATTATTATGCTCAGAATTCGTAAACCTTTCAATTGTTTGATTTTACAGCATTATTTTTATGGTCTAAATCATTCTCTGGATTCTAATCATTTCATTTTGCATCAGTTCATATAAGTCTTCCCATGTTTGTCTGAAACCATTTCCTTTTTTAATGGCACAATAAATATTATTCCATCTCTCTCTCTCTCTCTCTCTCTCTCTCACACACACACACACACACACACACACACACGTATATGAACATGGTCAATGTGGGAATTTGACTTCTTTGACTATCTAATAAGGGTTTTGTTTCTTCTGCTCTGTCAACTAATGGGGGCAGAGGTGTGGGGCAGTGGGAAAGAATGTGGTTCTCAAATTAAAAAAATATAATTTTTAAACTTTCTCAGTAAAGGATATCTACTGAA
>NW_027185903.1:15798311-15817660 GCF_028583685.1 Petaurus breviceps papuanus
CTCTCTGTCTCTCTCTCTGTCTCTGTCTCTCTCTCTGTCTCTCTCACACACACACACACACACACACACACAAACATTTACCTATTCCTCAATTGTTAAGTACGCTCTCAGTTTACATTTTTTTTTTTTGCCTGGTAAAAAGATGTTGCTACAAATATTTTTGTATGTTTAATCTTTTTGTTCTTCTTTTGAGCTATTTGGACTACAGCCCTAGTAGTGGTATTATTGGATCTGTTTCTATTGCTTTCAGACTTAACCAGCCATCTTGTAGAACAGAGCTGTAATTTTTATTATTTATTAAATAGCCTATGTTCCCTGTTTTTTTTACTTTAAAGAGTAGAAAAATATCATTATTTTCTGTTTCTCACATTTGTAGGAGAATACAACAAAATTCAGTACTCTGTAATATTTAGACACAAAAATAATAGCCTCAGGTGCTATTGGGGGGGGTGGGGAGAGTGTTGAATAAAAATAAGGGACCTGTGGAAGCATAAGGACTTGAGAAGATAAGACAATTTTGAAAAACCATTTGTATATGTTTCATCTGTTCTGTTACAGTTAAAAGTCATAGTGATTACATTCTTTTACACATAAACACACAAAATGCAAATTATAACCAATCAGTGGTCACATCTACCCACAGGTCTTTTTTTTTTATGCTTTAATTAATTTATTTTTGGTTTTCAACATTCATTCCCACAAGATTTTGAGTTACAATGTTTTCTCCCCGTCTTTCCCCTACCTCCATCCCAAAATGGCAAGCCTACTGAATGCCCCTGCCCTCAATCTGTTCTTTCTTATATATTCCCCATCATCCCCCTAATTTTCTAGTAGGAGAAGATGGATTTCTGTACCCCAGTGCCTGTATATCTTATTTCCCAGTTGCATGTAAAAAGCACATTTTTTTAAAAAACATTTATTTTTACACTTTGATTTTCAGATCTTTTTTCCTTCTTGCCTCCTCAACTGCCCCCACTGGGAAGATAAGCAATTCAATGTAGGTTGTACATGTGTACAAAATCATTTCCATAGTAGTTATATTGTGAAGACTAACTATAATTCCCTCCATCCTATCCTGCCCCCCACTTATTCTATTTTTTCCTTTGACCCTGTCCCTTCTCAAAAATGTTTGCTTCTAACTACCCTCTCCCCCAATCTGCCCTCCTCTCTATCATCCCCCCTCTTGTCCCCTTTCCCCCTACTTTCCTTTAGGGTAAGATACCCAATTGTCACCCACAGGTCTTAACAAGCAAGTGTTAGCAGGCAGTGTGTTGCACATTGTTTGTGATGTCTAGTATGCATTAGTAGGAATACGTGTGTGTAATGACTTGTTTACAATATGATGCTATGTTGGTTACATGATGCAATATCACGTCATCAAAATTTCAATTCAGGAACATTATAATTTAATTATAATGTTAATTATAATTAAATTATAATAAATCATTAAATTTAAGATGCAACTTTTTTTAAAAATATTTTTTATATTTTTGAAATGACACAAATTTCAAAACTGAAAGTAGATTTCCAGGGAGGTGCTGAGAACTTTTTTTTTTAAAGGGGGATATAGGTCAAATAAGTGTGGGAACTTCTGCATTAGATGGTGTCTAAAGTGCCCTTTCAACTCAAAACCTATGACTCTCAATAATGTTCCCTTTTAATTACCCTCAGTGGACATTCAGTGACTGTTGGCCTTCCACAGAAATGAGTCATGAATGATATCCTTGGGTCCATAGTAACCTCTGTGCCCTATTTTTTCTTCTTTTGAGTTCCACAATGATTATTCAGTAACAAGTAATTATAGTTGACATTTTTATAGCACTTTGTAGTTTATATTGCACTTTTTATATATTAATTTTATCTCATCTTTGCAACAATGTAGAATGCTCTACCCCATGAAGGTGGGTAGAGCAAGTATCTTCCCTCCGCTTTACAGATGAGGAAAAAGACCCACAGATGTGCTGGAGGCCACATGGCTAGTAAGCATCAGAGCTGGGATGTGAGCCTAGATCTTTGAACTGCAAATCCAGTGTTTTTTCCACTACCTCATTTAAGAATACAAGTTTCAAGGGGTGGCTAGGTGGCGCAGTGAGTAAGAGCGCTGGCCCCAGAGTTGGGAAGACCAGGGATCAGTTCGGGCCTCAGATACTTAACACCCACACAAAAGAACTGGCCGTGCAACCTTGGGCAAGTTACTTAACCCCAACTGCTTTAAAAAAAAAAAAAAAGAATACAAGTTTCGCTCTACCATTGTAAAAAATAATCCTGCTGTGGGACTATCCCTTTCTAAATGTTCAACTTGGATTCATGCAACCCTAGATGTGGAAATTTTTTGTAGGTTCTTCTATTTCAAGTATAATTCCCTTAGTGACAATGCCGATTTATGCTGTTAAGTCTTAGTTCCACCCTGCAAAGGCACCTTGGCTTTTTCCTTCTGTAGAACAAACATTTACATTGAGCTAAGGTTGATAGTGGGGGGGAAGGAAGGGGGGAGACAGACAGAGAGACAGAGAGAGGGGAAAGGGACGGGAAGACAGAGAGAAAGAATTTCATTGTTCTGTGGTTTTCCTTGCCTATGCTCTTAACCCCTGCCTCAGCCAAAATCTCTTCCAGACTGCTCATTACCTTGAAGATATTATTTATCTTAGCCTGGACCATTTTTATGCCCAAATGCCATAAAATGTTGTCTTCTTTGTTTTCAAAAAGTCAACTTCCTGGAATAATCTTGAGTCTCTTGTATTTGCAGGTGGATGGAAGTCTGTCTAGTTGAAGAATTGCCACCAACCACTGAACTGGAAGAAGGACTAAGAAATGGAGTTTACCTTGCAAAATTGGCCAAGTTTTTTGCCCCTAAAATGGTCTCAGATAAAAAGATCTATGATGTGGAACAAACACGTTATAAGGTAACTGATTGTCTATGGCTTACTGCTAAAACCCAACATTTTGTTCTCTCAACTGCTTTTACTTTGTTGGTATTCCTGCAGGGATTTGGGGTGAGGGAAAGGCCCTCAAACCAGTTCACAAAAAAGTTTTGGGACTCTTTTAACAGTAATTTCCCTAGGCAGCAGTAGTTTCTGGTAGAATTATTATTATTTGGAACTCTGATATTTTGGGCTTTCTTTACCCCCCTTTCTTACCCTTCTGCCTTCTAATGACAATTCTGGGCTCTACTTCATCCTCTGCTTCAGTCATTTGTGAATTTGATTGGTACCATTAAAGAAAGGCATCCATTCCCCTTCTGCTTACACCACAACATTTATTCTAATTCTTCATGTTTCTATTAAGTATTTGAGTCCCCAGCTGGGACGTGAACTTGTGGCCCTAAAAGAATCAGTGCCAGTGTATTAAAATGATTAGAAATTGGCCACAGATGAGTGTGAGGCAGGCTTTCTGTTACATTTCATGTTTAAAAAGAGACATGCTATTGCTTTTTATGTGCAGTGAGCATAAGGAATTATGTGTTTCATAACTAATTTTGTGAGGACTCAAGTGAAAGGCTGCTTTTGTCTTTGAGTGTATCCTTTGAATTCTAAAGGAATTCTTGGATGTGGTAGTGTCTGGAACAGGGAAGTAATAAGCAAATTACAAACAAACATCAGTTCGGTTCTGCCAACATTTATTAGGTGACTATTATGTGGCAAATAACTGAGGATACATAGGTGAAAAAAGATACTTTCCTTGACTAAGGGGAATATAGTGTAAGAAAGGAGATGTACACAAGTAAGACAACAAGATAGTGTGATGGGGGCACAGGAGAGATCTGTGAAAATGTTTATAAGAAAATTTGAGAGCTGAGACATGAGGAAAGGAAGCAGGCCTCAACTAGACCTGGGAAGAAGAAGAAATAGAATCTTAGTCGATGGGAAAAGTAGAGGAAGTCATCTCCAGGTGAGGGGAACAGCCTTCATGAATGGCAGGTGGGGAAAATGATGAACAAGGGCAGGGACCAGTGAGCTGTCTTGGGTTTGCATGGAACAGAGAATGCAGAAGAGTATTGTGAGAGAAGCAATGAGAGGAAGCTTAGAAGTGAATTGTGGAGGGCCTTAAATGCCAAAAGTTTGTACAACACCCTCTATTATAAGTAGTCTTAAAGTGAGGAATTAAAGATATGGAACACATGCCACAGATAAATAATTACCTTTTATTTTAAAAAGAAATTATTAATTTAACAAATTTTATACTGTGTAAGCTATTCTCAGATGGCCAAGTCCTTATTTGAATTTAGTTGCTTAAGTCAGAATTATGTCAGAGAGAGAGAGAGAACACTGTCCCTGAAGGCAGGAGGACCAAGTTTGAATTTGACTTCCAACACTTGACACTTACGAGCTGTGTGACCCTAGGCAAGTCACTTAACCCTGATTGCTTTGCCCCCCCCCTCAAAAAAAAAAGGTAATTGACTACTGTACAGTCATACCAGTCTTCCTGTCTCTAAGTCCAGCCTGCCTATCTACTAAACCTCTCTTCTAAGATTTGAAATATTGGACTTTCTTCTCTTTGTTCCCTATCAACAGCTAGGTGGCACAGTGGATGAAATTAGAAAGATCTGAGTTCAAATGCAGACTCAGACATTTCCTAATAGTGAGACTCTGGCTGAGCAAGTGACTTACCCTCTCTTCCTTAGTTTCATCATTTTTGAAATGGGGATCATAAACAGCACCTACCTCCAAGTGTTGCTGCACAGATTGAGTGAGATAATATTTGAAAAGTGCTTAGCGCTGTTGTGGTACACAGTAGGTACTTAATAAATGCTTGTTTCCTTCCTGTCAGTAAATTCTTCCTTTCCAGTATCGGCCAATTGTACCTACATGATGTATTCTGTTCAAATAAACAAGTGTTTATGGAGTGCCTACAGCATGCTCGTATCTACAGATCTTTCCCAAAGGGAATTTAAATTCAACTGGGAGCATACAATATGTACGCAGGTGAACAAATACAAGATAATTTGAGGAGGCATAGAGTACCAACAACTTAGTGAGATCAGGAAAGGTTTTCCATGGCAAATGGTACCCAAGCTGAGTCTTGGTGGAAGCTAAGGACCCTTAAGAGGTAGAAGTGAGTAGGAAATGCATTCAAGGCATGCAGAACAGTCTGTATGAAAACAGTGAGGTGGAAGATAGAGAGCCATATTTGGGGAGTAGCAAGTAAGTTGATTCAGTTACAACACAGAGTTGAAATTGAGTGTGAACTAAGTATGGAAATTTTTTCTGGACCCTTACTGTCAAGTGCCTCAAGTGCCAAGCAGAGGAGTTTATATTTGATCCTAGAAACAATTTGTAGTCATGAAAGGTTCTTTTTTTTAAAAAATATATATTAAATTTTTCCCCCAATTACATGTTAAAACAATTTTTTAAAACATTTTGAAAAAAAGTTTTGTTTCAAATTTTATTCTTCACTCCCTTCCTACCTCCCTGAAATGGTAAGTAATCATATATAGGTTATATATGTGTGATCATGGAAAACATTTCCATGTTAGTCATTTTGTACAAGAAGACAGGAATAAAAGAAAAAGAATGAAAGGAAGTGAAAAATAGTGTGTTTCAGTCTGTATTCAGATAACATCAGTTCTTTCTCTGGAGGCAGATAGCATGCTTCATCATTAGTCCTTTGGGATTTTCTTGGATCATTGTATTGCTGAGAATAAGTCATTCACAGTTCTTCATCAAACAATATTGCTGTTACTGTGTGTAATGTTCTCTTTGTTCTGTTCACTTCACTTTACATCTGCTCATGTAAATCTTTCCATGGTTTTCTGAAATCATCCTGCTTGTCCTTTCTTATAGCACAATAATATTCCATCACAATCATATACCATAGCTTGTTTTATACCATAACTTGCCCAATTGATGGGCATCTCTTCAATATCAAATTCTTTTTTTTTTTTTAAAGCAATCAGGGTTAAGTAACTTGCTCACGGTTACATGACCAGTTATTTCTGGGTGTGGTGCTAAGTATCGGAGCCTGGATTTGATCCCCAGGTCATCCCGACACTGGAGCCGGTGCTCTTACTTGCTTTGCTACCTGGCTGCCCCTCAATAACCAATTCTTAATCACAACTAAAAGAGCTACTATAAATATTTTTTTTTTTACAGATAGGTGCTCCCCCCACCCCTTTATTTTTATGTCTTTGGGATATAGACCTCACAGTAGGTGAGGTCGATATGGTTTGCTGAATCAAAGAGTTTGCACAATTTGATAGCCCTTTGGACAAGGTTTCAAATTGTTCTCCAGAATGGTTGGATCAGTTCACAACTCCACCAACAATGCATTAGTGTCCCAGTTTTCCCACACTCCCTCTACATGAAAGGTTCTTAATAAGGGAAATGGCAAATTAGGAGTCTACTGCAATAGTCCAGGTGTGAGGAATTTAACTATAAGACTAGTATTTGAATTTAATTACTCTCAAATTAAGGGAGAGATTACAGTTAGATGTGAGAGAGATTGTTAAAGTAAAACTAGGCAAAGTAAAACTAGGCAACTAGTTGAATATAGGAAGAGAGAGAAGAATTGAGGATGACTTCAAGGTTGCAAACTTGGGTGGTTAGAAGAATTATAAAATGGTACCCACCATACAAAAAGGGAAAATGGAAGGAGGGGGTGAGTTGAAGGGGAATGATAATGAATTCCATTTTGGATGTGTGAGTTTAAGATTCTTACAGTATATCCAAGAGGAGATGTTGAGGAAGTAATTGATAATGGAGCTCAGGAGAGAGAGCAGGGCTAGATATATAGAACCATAAGTCAGTCATCTGCATAGACATGGTAATTGAACCCTGAGGGTGCTGGTCCTACTTCCAAGAGAATAAATGGAGGAGGGGAGGAGAAAGGTGGAGAGTATGAAATTAAGGGAAGAGGAAAAGAGAGAGACAAAGGGGTAATAGGGGGTAAGATAGATGAGGAAGAGAGTGGAGAGAGAGAAAGAGAAGGAAAAGAGATAGAGGCAGACAGTCTCAGGAAATGAGGACATCCACCATTAAGAAGAACGAAGAGGAGTCAGACAGGTAAGTGGAGAAACAGGAAAGACCAGCGTCACAAAAACTGACTGGGGAAAGGACAGAAGTGGTCTACAGTGTCAAAAGCTGTAAAGAGGTCAAGAATGAAGATAAATACTAGGCCATCAGATAGGACCCAGTTCTCCTAAGTCTTTGTAGTATTCTATATCTCTTCTTCCTCCCTGCCAAACCCAAGTCATTGCCCATACTTCTATGCTTCTGTGGCATTCTGTTTATAAGTATCCTGTAACTACTCCCACTGCTAGCTTTGTGTATATACTTTGTCACTCCTAAATAATTTGTTCCTTGAGTCCTCTGAAAACTGCAAAGTGTTATACAAATAGAAGCTCTGGTTGCTATTAAGGAATAGAGCCAGGTCTTCTTTATCTGTATGTTCTCTTCAGCTTCGTATAGAAATTTTATATGCTAAGTACTTAGTGAGTCAATTAAATTCATTTCTATTTAAAGAAAATTGTAACTGAGCCTATTAATCTAATAAGTCTAAAACAGAAACCCAGAGAAATTAAGTTACTCATTAACATGTGAATTAGGGCAATTGAAATTTTCCACATTTATCACTTCACTTACTCTATCATTCAACATTTCTGTAGACAGATTATTTTCACAGTTATAGCCTATGATTTAAAACATTTGGGTTATTTGTATTTTTCCCATGAAGAAAGAAGAGGAAAATGATAATGTAATGATTATGACTAATTTGAAAGGAAGATTGGTATTGTGGATGGAGAGTTGGTCCTAGGCACGAAGATCTCGGTTCGAGTTAAACTCAGTATTTCTGGCAATTCTCTAACAACACACAGTAAAACAAGTGCCTATTTGCATTGGTAGAGGGAGTTTCCTCATTAAGACCCTAAACAATGAAATCAGAGGTATGTACTCTTCTCCCACCTTACCAAAAGATTAAACTACAGCAGAGATAGTCTTTGTGAGAGAATCGTGGGTAGCAAACTGAACTGTTTGAAGGTTTTAATGTTTCTGTTTGAACGTTTTAATGCCAGTGTATTCTGCTGTGAATGAGATAATGTATTTAAAAAAAAGGAATTTTCTGAAATTTTAAAGACTGTACAAATGTATGGTGGTATCATGATAATAATAAGGTTTTAATATTTCCACAAATATTTTGAGTTTCACTGCATCTTCCATTTTATAGGAACATATTATCAGACCCTAAACATTTCTTATGCAGTCAAAGAACCTTTATGAAAAAAAGTAACTTTAAGATGAATATCAGAAATTAAAACAGAATTGTTTAAATTTTTTTCATTGTGGGGACGGAGCCAAGATGGCCATGTAGAAGCAAGAAAACTCTGAGCTACCCCCGTAACCACCTCAAATACTCACAAAGTATGACCCTAAACAAATTTTGAAGCTGCAGAACCCACAAAATGACAGAGAGAAACAAATCTCCTGCTGAAGGGAGGCGAGCAGGAACGGTCCATCACAGCAAGCTGGGAGCCAAGCCCAGCCCCACATGAGCCCGTGGTGTTAGCCCCAGGGCGGCCCTGACCAGCAGCTTCAGTGGACTTCAGGAGAGTGGATCAGCAGCAGCAGTAGCAGCAGCTTCTAGAATAATCAACCCATAAATGCCAAAGTAAAAGTGAGAGGTCAGTGTAGAACTCTTTTGTAACTGGGGCGGGGATAGAGGTGCGGTCTGCCCTCTGCTTCTGGAACAAGAAGGGGTGGAGGTGCACAAGCCTTGCAGCTGCCTTCACATGGCTGCTTTAGAGCTCCTGGCCTGCAGATTGTAGGGGGGCCAAGCGAACATTCAGAGGGTAATCCCTCTTGCTTTAACCTGCC
This sequence comes from Petaurus breviceps papuanus, assembly GCF_028583685.1. Lineage (NCBI taxonomy): Eukaryota > Metazoa > Chordata > Mammalia > Diprotodontia > Petauridae > Petaurus > Petaurus breviceps. The sequence continues at coordinate 15,807,119 of NW_027185903.1, forward strand.
TGGATCTGGAACGCGGTCTTGGGTTGTGCTCCTGAGGTGTGTGACCAGTGAACCAGAGCTTGTGGGGGCTGTAGAGATGGTGCCCTCCTAATAGTTCCAGCAGCTACAAAAACCCCAGTGATTTGGGAAAAAGCTCTCTCCTCTGGAAGCAGAGTTCTACTGTGGCAAAGAGCTCAAAAGTCAAATAATTGAATGGCAACATGAGTAAGCAAAGAAAGCAAAGCAAGCACAGCAGTCAAACCTTAGATTCCTTTTTTGGGGACAAAAGGTTCAAAGCATAGAACAGGAGGAAGACAATGAACTCATTGCAGAACTCCTGCACCAAAAGCTTCCAAGAAAAACATGAACTGCTTATAGGCCATGGAGGAGCTCAAGAAGAATTTTGAAAATCAATTGAGAGAAGAGGAGGAAAAATTGGAAAGAGAAATGAGAATGATGCAAGAAAATCATGAAAAGTGAGTCAACAACCTTACTGAAGAAGGTAACACCTTAAAAAGTAGACTAACTCAAATGGCAAAAGATGCCCAAAAAGCCAATGAGGAGAAGAATGCCTTAAAAAGCCTGATTTGCCAGATGGAAAAGGAATTTCAAAAGCTCACTGAAGAGAATAATTCCTTCAGAATTACCTTGGAGCAAATGGAAGCTAATGACTTTATGAGAAATCAAGATACTATTAAAGAGATCCAAACAAATGAAAAATTAGAAGGCAATTTGAAATATCTTAATGGAAAGACCACTGACCTGGAAAATAGATCCACGAGAGATCATTTAAAAATTATTGGGCTACCTGAAAGCCATGATCAAAAAAAGAGCCTAAAAATCATCCTTCAAGAAATTCTCAAGGAAAATTGCCCTGATCTTTAGAGCCAGAGGGCAAAATAGAAATTGAAAGAATTCACCTATGACCTCTTGAAAAAGATCCCAAAATGAAAACTCCTAGGAATATTATAGCCAAGTTCCCGGAGTTCCCATATCAAGGAGAGAATATTACAAGCAGCCAGAAAGAAACAATTTGAGCATTGTGGAAACAATCAGGATAACACAGGATCTAGTAGCAGCTTCTACATTACGGGATCAAAGGACTTAGAATATGATATTCTGGAGAGCTAGGATTAAAACCAAGAATCACCTATCCAGCAAGACTGAGTATAATGTTTCAGGGGAAGATATGGTCATTCAATGAAATAGAGGACTTTCAAGCATTCTTGATGAAAAAACCAGAGTTAAATAGAAAAATTTGACATTCAAATACAAGAAGCATGAGAAGGTAAACAGGAAAATGAAATCATAAGGAACTTAATCAAAGTTCAACTATTTCCATTCCTAGATGGTAGAACAATAATTGTAACTCATAAAACTTTTTTCAGTATGAGGATAGTTGAAGGGAATATATATGTTTACATGCATATATACATATGTGAATGTGTGTACATATGTTACATGTATACATAGACAGAGGGCACAGGATCAGTTGAATAGGAAGGGATGATATTTAAAAAATAAAATTAAGTGAGAGAGGAATATAATGAGAGGAGACAGGGAGAGAGAAAAGGGTAATTTACCTCATATAAAAGACTCAAGAGAAAACTATTACAATGGAGGGGAAAAACAGGAAGGCAAAAGGGAATGGGTCAACCTTACTCTCATTTAATTTGGCTTAGGGAGGGATTGGCATACACACTAAATAGGGAATCTTACCCTACAGGAGAGTGGGGGAAAAGGGAATGAGAGGGGGAATGATAGAAGGCAGGGCAAGTTGGAGGGGAGGGAAGTTGGAAGCACACACTTTTGCAAAGGGACAGTGTCAAAGTAGAGAATAGTAGAAGTGGGGGTTGGGATAGGACAGAGTTAAATATAGTCAGTCTTTCACAATATATCCACCATGAAAATGTTTTGCATAGCTACACATGTACAACATATGTTGAATTGTTTATCTTCCCAGGAAGGGTGGGTGACAAGGGAGGAAGGGAAAGAATCTGGAATTCAAAGGTTTAAAATCAAATGTTTAAAAAAATTATTATTATTATTTTCCATGCAACTGGGAAATAAGATATACAGGCACTGGGGTATGTAGATCTATCTTGCCCTACCAAAAAGTTGAAGGTGTAAGCGGGGAGGATATAGGAGAGACCAGGTTGGGGGAGGGGGTATATAGTGGAATTGCTATTTTGGAGTGGTGGGTAGGGGAAAGATGGGGAGAAAATTTGTAACTCAAAATCTTATAGAAATGGATGATATAAACTAAAAATTAACATAAAATTTAATTAAAAATTTTTTTTTCATTGTTCTTTCCTGTGTGGTTGTTAAGTATCTTTGCCTTTAATGTCAACTATTTCCTTTAGTTGATAGGAGTGTTTGTATTTGAATGTGAAAAACAATATACATGTATAGTTTGGCATATTCTTTTTAATGGTTTTTGTAGTATTAGTGTTTATGCCAACAAGAATAATGAAGGCCAGGCTCAAGAGGAGAATTCCCCAATTAAGTCATTAATATATATTGCATATGTAATTAACCTAGAGAAGTTCACAACTGAAGATTACACATATTGAATCTTTTTTTTTTTGAGGGCATTTGGAGTTAAGTGACTTGCCCAAGGTCACACAGCTTGTGTGTGTGTGTGTGTGTGTGTGTGTGTGTGTGTGTGTGTGTGTGTTGTGTCTGAGGCCGGATTTGAACTCAGGTCCTCCTGACTCCAGGACTGGTGCTCTTTTCATTGCACCACCTAGCCGCCCAAAACACATGTTGAATCTTGAAGTTTGTGTTCATAGACTATTTTGTTCTATTGTGTTTGACTCTTCATGGGGGTTTTCTTGGCAAAGACACTAGAGTGAGTTGCTATTTTTTCTCCAGCTTCTTTTATAGATGAGGAACTGAGGCAAACAGGGTTAAATGACTTGCCCAATTCCCACATCAAGTAAGTTTCTGAGACTCGATTTGAACTTGGAAAGGCGAATTTTCTTGATTTCAGGACTGGCACTGACACTTAGTGCCCTCATAGACTGTAGGATGATAGATTTAGAATTGGAAAGGACTTGTAAAGACTATCTAATGTAGGCCTCTCACTTTACACATGAGGAAACTGACTCCCAGAGAGGCAAACTGACTTGTTTGAGGTCCCCTTTGAGTGACTCTTCAAATTAAGCTATTTTTTTTCCAATAAAGTAACTGAGCTATTACAATGCATAAAATTGACCTTTATTCCTCCTCAGTGGACCTCTTGGCTCTGCCTTGGATATCATAGTTCAAGGTAAGGGAAGGGGAAGGGGGAGAGATGAAATCTTGGGACTGAGATTTAAATGGATATTTAAAATTTTTTTTAAAAATTGATGATGAAGGGAAAATACTCTCAACATTTAAGATTATAGGGAAATTCCTGTAGGCCCTGCACAATGATAGAACTGATAAAGGCCATTTGCAGACAGAGGTTTTTCATCCTGTTTCAACTGCATTAATTCACAGACAGGCTGGATTCATTGGAAGAGAGAGGAAGGCGGGGGAAAGGGAAGGAAATGACAGAAGGAAGGAGGTTGTTGCCAGCTGTTGTGTGGGATCTTCTCCCTTTTACTAAAGAAAGGTAACTAATGCTCAAAAAGGAAAAAAGAAAACAAGAAACTGCCCCTTATTTATAGTCAAAGAGGTGTTTTTTTGGGGGGAGGTATGTCTAATGTCTCATACGAGCATTAAAAATTACCTAGAATATTAATAAATAATGAAAACTGATTTGAAAGTTCTTTAATTCCTTGACAGAATGAAATTAGACAGATATTAGTGAACAGAAAGTTTGGACTTCCTGTTCTGCCATTCAGTGTTCAAGTACTTCTGAAAGTCTCAAGTAGTATCACATTGTGTTTAATATGTTTATTTTTAGTTTACATCATTCATTTCCACAAGATTTTGAGATACAAATTTTCTCCTCATCGTTCCCTACCCTCCACTCCAAAATAACAATCCCCTACTAAATACCCCTTCCCCCAATCTGCTCTCTCTGATATCCTCCCTCATTCCCCCTTTGACTTTCTAGTAGGGCAAGATGAATTCCTATACTTCAGTGCTTGTGTATCTTATTTCCCAGTTGCATATAAAAATAATAATTATATACATATGTGTGTATGTATATATTTAACATTTGATTTTAAAACTTTGATTTCCAGATTTTTTTCCTTCTTCCCTCATCACCCACCCCTACTGGGAGGAAAAGTGATTCAATATAGGTTATGCATATATAGATATGAAAAACATTTCCATAGTAGATATATCGTGAAAGAATCACTATATTTACTTCCTTCCTATCCCACCCCCAACTTATTCTATTTTCTACTTTGACCCTGTCCCTTTTCAAAAGTGGGTGCTTCTAATGACTCTTCCCCCCCAATCTGTCCTCCCTTCTATCATCCCCACTCTTTTCCCTTCCCTCCTACTTTCCTGTAGGATAAGATACCCAATTTGGTGTGTATATCTATAATAGTAATGGAATTTAAAGATTCCCCTGTATTGGCTTGGTTTTTGGTTTGATCATGTTAAAACCCAGAGCTTGTGAATCACACTGGTGGGATGGACTTGTTGACGTGAAAAGAGAGGGCTGAACTGGGAGGAGCTGATGACGTAAATTTAGAGAGACACAAGGAAAGAGAAAGGCAGAAGAACTTTTTGGAAGCAGCACCTTTGGAGGCAGAGAGAGACTGAGAGGATTGCTGAGGGCCACTTTGAATTGCCCAGGACTTTTGAGAGCTGCCACCCAGAGCTGCCAAGGACTGAGGAGACATGGCTGTTATGCTGGTACTTTGTCTGTCTATTTTGATATTGTTTTGCCAGATTTGTCCACTGGTGAAGGACAGTCCTGTTGTTGCAGAGGTTCTGAAACCTTGCTGTTGGTTCAGAGCTCCTGAGACTGTTCTGCAGACAGAGAGTGAATTCTGTCCACTGGTGAAGGACAGTGCTGTTGTTGCAGAGGTTCTGGAACCTTGCTGTTGGTTCAGAAGCCCTGAAGAAGGATTTTCTTGTTGTATGTTTACAGAAATCCTGGAAGAGGGTTTTGCTAATGTTTTCAGGGTTCCTAGGACTGTTCTGCAGACAGAGAATGAATTAATGGAGACACTGGCAATGTATCTTGTGGCCTTGCTAAGCTTTGTCTTCTCAGGAACAAAGATTGCTGAGAACTTGCCTCAGGTCAAAATGAAGAAAAGACCTCTCTTTGGGTATTAAATGCTGTGCTTAAGCTTGTTATAACTCTGGGGCAGATTCAATTGTGATCCAAGGGTGGGGAACTTTTGACCTTTTTGTGTTCTGTGATTGAACAAATGAATGTACTTTACTTATGATTGGAAACTAATCTCCATTTGAGAAGAGGGGCTTTGTGATGGACTAAATGAATGTATAGCCTAGGGGTGGAGTAGTATTTAGAACAGGGACTTTGTAATTGATTAAATGAATTGTAATGTCCAGGGGTGGGGTAGTACTTGATTAAATCACACTTAGTAAATGCTGTATTTTGAAGCATGTCATATTTTGATCTTCTGTTCTTAATTTTTCACTGAATAAAATGGAGAGCACCTATGCTGGTATTTTGTACCTTGGGAAGTTGCCTTTCCTTGGCATTACATTACGATGTCATTCCTTCCTTAAGCCAAATTCAATGAGAGTAAGGTTGACCCATTCCCTTTTGCCTTCCTGTTCTACCCCTCCTTTGTAACAGTGTTTTCTTGAGTCTTTTATATGAAGTAATTTGCCCTATTCTATCTCTCCCTATCTCTTCTCATTCCTCTCTCACCTCTTAATTTTATTTTTTTTATATCATCCCTTCCTATTCAACTGATCTTGTACGTTCTGTCTCTGTATACAAGTGCATATATATATATATACACACATACATACACACACATTCACATATGTATTCATATGCACATATACCCTCCTATATAAACACACACATATGTGTGTGTGTGTGTGTGTGTGTGTGTGTGTGTGTGTGTGTATATTCCCTTCAACTATCCTCATACTGAGAAAAGTCTCATGAGTTACAATTATCATTTTACCATGTAGGAATGGAAATAGTTCAATTTTAATAAGTTCCTTATGATTTCTTTTCCCTGTTTACCTTCTCATGCTTCTCTTTCTTCTTGTATTTGAAAGTCAAATGTTCTATTCAGCTTTGGTTTTTTCATCAAGAATGCTTGAAAGTCTTCTATCATATTTTCCCCTGAAACATTATTGTCAGTTTTGCTGGGTAGGTGGTTCTTGGTTTTAAATCCCAGCTTCTTTGCCCTCCGGAATATCATATTCCAAGTCCTTCAATCCTTTAATGTAGAAGCTGCCAGATCCTGGGTTATTCTGATTGTTTCCACAATATTCAAATTGTTTCTTCCTGGCTGCTTGTAATATTCTTTCCTTGATATGCGAATTTCGGAACGTGGTTATAATATTCCTAGAAATTTTCTTCTTGGTATCTTTTTCAGGAGGTGATTGGATTCTTTTAACCTCAGTTTTGCTCTCTGGTTCTAAAACATCAGGGCAGTTTTCCTTGAGAATTTCTTGGAGGATGATTTCTAGGTTCTTTCTTTGATCATGGCTTTCCGGTAGTCCAATAATTTTTAGAGTGGTTTTTCCCATGAGATATTTCACATTGTCTTCTATTCTTTCATTTGTTTGGATCTGTTTAAGAGCATCTTGATTTCTCATAAAGTCACTAGCTTCCATTTGCTCCAGTCTAATTTTGAAGGAATGATTCTCCTCAGTGAGCTTTTGAGATTCTTTTTCCATCTGGCAAATTTGACTTTTTAAGGCATTCTTCTCCTCATTGCCTTTTTGAGCCTCTTTTGCCATTTGGGTTAGTCTATTTTTTAAGATGTTATTTTCCTCAGTCAGTCTGTTGACTCTCATTTCATAATTTTCTTGCATCGTTCTCATTTCTGTTCCCATTTTTCCCTCGACTTCTCTTATTTGCTTCTTAAGGTCCTCTGTGGCCTGTAACCAGCTGGTATTTTTCTTTGAAGCTTTTGATGCAGGAGTTCTGACTTCAGTGTCTTCCTTCTGTTCCATGCTTTGATCCTTTTTGTCGCCAAAATAGGAGTGTAAATTTGGGATACTCTGTTTATTTTGCTTCCTTTGCATGCTCATGTCGCCCCTCAGTCACTTGACCCCTTGGCTTTTTGCCACAGTAGGACTCTGCTACCAAACAGGGGAGCTCTTACAAAATGCTGGGGTTTTCTTAGCTGCCAAAGGTATTAGTTGGGTGCCCTCTCTGAAGCCTTCACATGCTGTGGCAAGCTGGTCACGCACCCCAGGACCTCTACCCTAGACCACACTCTAGATCCAAGCAGTTTAAAGCAAGAGTGATTACCCCTCAGACTGGTCACTTCATCCCCCTACACTCTGCATGCCAGGAGCTGAAGCTGCCACATGGTGGGGGCTGCAATGCAGCAGCTCAGCGGCTTCTCGCCCCTGGGGAAGAGGCCAACGCACTCCCAACTACTGGATCCCAAAGTTCACACTGCACTGACCTCTCACTTTGTCCTTAGCATGTATGTGTTGATAATTCTGGAAACCACCAGAGATGTTGTTGAAGTCTGCCCTGGGGTTATAACCTCTGGCTCACCTGGGGCTGGGCTCTGCTCTGGCTGATTCCTGCCGGCCTCCTGGGCTATCCTCAGTGGGAGGTTACCTTCTCTGTGTCATTTTGTGGGTTCTGTAGCTCCAAAGTTTGTTCAGAGGCCCCTTTTACATGAATTCAGGGAGGTGGAAGCCAGAGTCCTGTGGATGTCCTGTTTCTTCTCCACCATCTTGTCTCTGGCCCATGCGCACCCCCCCCCATTTTCAGAATCCTTCTTGAGCTCCTCCATGGCCTGTTATCAGTTCATATTTTTCTTGGAAGCTTTTGATGCAGTAGGTCTAACTTTGTTATCTTCCTCCCATTCCATGCTTTGATCCTTTTTGTCCTCCAAAAACTATTCCATGGTCTCTTTATTCTTTCTCTTCTTGCTCATATTGCCAGTCAGTTACTTGGCTTTTGAGCTCTTTACCATGGTAGAAAACAGCTTCCAGAGAGGAGAGATTTTTCCCAAATTGCTGGGGGTTTCACAAATGTTGTCAGAGGTCTGAGGAGGGCACCTTCTCTATAGACACCATACTGTCAAACTGACATTTCTCACCGCAAGACCACAACCCAAGAAAGTGACCCAGATCCAAGCAGGTCAAAGCAAGAGTGATTACCCTTTGAGTCACTGGGGTCACTTGGTCCACCTATAATCTGTAGGGTAGGAGCCCCTGAAGCAGCAGTGAGGCAGGCACTTCAGCAGCTGTGCCTCCACCACTTCTCCCCCGGGCTGCAAGGGCCTGACTGCGTCCTTCCTTTCCAACAGAGTTCCAGATGGACCTTTTACTTTCTTTTTGGTTTTTATGGATTGAAACGTCTGGAAAGCATTGTAGATGCTGTTAATTTACTCTCCTGAAGTATGCTCTGGCTGCTGCTACTTCATTGGGGTCAAATCCACATGGTTCATGGGGGACTGGGCTCGGCTCCCAGCAGGCTGTGATGAACCTAAACCTAAACCTAAACCCTTCCTGCCAGGCTGCCTTCAGCAGGAGATTTGTTTCTCTGTCACTTTTTGGTTTCTGTAGCTCTAAAATTTGTTCAGCGTCATATGTTAGAGGTATTTGAAGCCATTGTGGGGGGAGGTCATAGAATTTCTTGCTTCCACTCTGCCATCTTTGTAGTATTACATGATGGAGGTCATGGCAGAGATGCTGAAATATGAGGGCACTAACTCCTGGCCAACTTCCTTGATCTGCCATCCAGAAATATATGTATGGTGTATGGGTGTGTGGGGTGTTCAGGAAGACTGGCACCCCTGGTGCCAGTCAGACTTGTCCTCCACCTCTCACTTGATGCAAGTATCTGTGGCATGTGCAGTGGCTACACTTCGGTAAAATCATATCTGCAGATAGACTAAATCAGGTTGAAGGTCACCAACAAGCCTAAAACCCATCAATGCAGCAGGGAAATGTCTACCCCAAGCATGTAAAGACTTTCCTGGTGGAATGGCCAAATAAAAATAATTTGTTCCAGTGGTGATGAAGGCAGCTAGAACAGGCACTGTGGAGTGCTTAGACCCTGATCAGACATCGAAGATGCCAAGGGCATCCACTACATCCCAAGTCATCGCCAGTTGTCCTGACTTTTGTCTTGCTACTGGCCTTCAATGACTCTGGAAGAGAGAATAAGACTTTGTGCAACTCTGTTTCACTTAAATCTTATTCACATTGAGTCAAGATATCACCCATGAGCAAGACATCATTACTCTTTTAAAATGAGGAAGGGAACAGAACCACAACAGCAAGAGAAACTGATTAATGAATTGTTAAATATAGATGGTTTCTCCATGGGCAAATTGGACTAAGACCATAAAAGCAATGGTTGGCCTGATTAGGCATGTCTTATCTTTGATTAAGCAGTATGCTAGCAAGATATCTTGGTTTTATGGGCTTGATTTCTTTCTTAAGGACTGAGCCTTACTCTCAGTTCACTCTACCTCTCATGTATTGGCCAGAAAGAAATAGATCCCAGCCCAAGCCACACTTAGTGTTAATCGTTTGGGCCTTTGGTGGCTTGGAGTGAATGTAAATGAAAGTTGTTTCTCTTTTGACCTGAAACCCTGAGAGTTTTCCCCTTCCTGGGTTGATTTTGTTTGTTTGTTTGTTTGACTAGGTAAAAAAGGTAATTCTTTGTCTCATGTGTTACTTAGCCTTAATCATTGAATGGGCATTGGTTCGGTGGAATTAAGACCTGGGGAGAGACCTTAGCTTAAAAAGTCTCCCACTTCTTCAGGGTCATCTCCAGTCATTCTGATTTATATCTTGCCACCACTGGACCTAGATGGCATCATAGGAAAAAGTGAGTCTGGTGACTTTGCATAGTCTTCCCTCACTTTAAGTCCAATTTTGCAGGTCAAGGCATCACAATCCTGATGCCCACGGTCCTCTTTTAGAAGGCAGGACAAAGAACATGCTTTGTACACAATAAATGCTTAGTAAATATTGGAACGAATGAATCTTCATGTCAAAGTGATATTTCTAGGACCTGCAAATACAAATTTTGCTATTCAAGATTCAGAAGAACTAGGTGATTTCCTTCTGGCATCAAGATTCTAAGAATCCTCAGCAGTTAGTAATCAAGCTAATGTGGTTTTTTTTTTAGCATAGATTATTGAGTCTTTCTGTTTCCATTGATTTTTGAGCTAAAAGTTACTGCACGACTAAAATAGACCGTATCTTTTATGTTTGATGCAAAACAAACTCTTAAACAATTTTTGTTTGTAGAATAGGATTAGGTTAATAAAGCAATTTTATATCTTCATAGGAGAAGTAGTGTATCATGAAAATAGCATTGTATTTTGTTGTTGTGATTTCATTGGTATAGGGAACCTCCCGGTGAGTAAACTCACTTTACAATACAGATCACCACCTGCTCTACAATCTAGTCTTAGGGAATTTCCTGAGATTGTGTGTGTGTGTGTGTGTGTGTGTGTGTGTGTGTGTGTGTGTGTG
>NW_027185903.1:15817670-15818560 GCF_028583685.1 Petaurus breviceps papuanus
TGTGTGTGTGTGTGTGTGTGTGTGTGTGTGTGTGTGTGTGTGTGTGATGGTGATGCCATGACTTGCTTTGAATTGGATTTGAGTTAGTGAGGGCTGTGCAAAGTCACCAGCCTCGCTTTCTCCTCTGGAGCTATGTGGCATGTAGATAAGGATGACTGGAGATGGCCAAGCCTAAAATTCTAAATAGATGAATGGATGCCCAGGCTCACATAGGTAATAAGTCCAAGGCTGGACCAATTTCCATTTTAGTCCCGACTCTCAAACCATCTCTCCACATACTGCTGTACCGACAATCCTACATTATAAGTTAATAAATTCTGTCCTGTGTTGGTTACTTTACTCTCTTGCACTAAATAATTCTAGGTTCCTTTCAGCTCTTATATTTTCATAGTTTCATGTATTTAAAACTAGAAGGGGTCTGAGATAATTTAATCTACACATTTTTAGTATAGGTTCTGCCTACTTTGTTCAATAGATCCAGTCAATATTTATTTATTAGAAATGGTATTCCAGGTGCTATGCTAAATACTTTACAAATATTATATCATTTGGTCCTCACAATAACATTGTGAGGTAGGTGCTATTGTTATCTTCATTTTACAGTTGAGGAAACTGAGGCAAACAGAGGTTAAATGATATGTCCACAGTCACTCAACTTAAGATGTCTAAGGCCAGGTTTAAACTTGTCTTACTGACTCAGTGTTCTATCCACATCACTTAACTGCATTTTAATATAGCTGGTTTCCTTTGTAGACCTGTAAGTTTTATTTTATACATTTAAAAACATTATTCTGAGAAGGGGTCCAGAGACTTTACCAGACTGCTAAAGGGGTCTTTGACACCAAAAAGAAGTACCTCGATCTAATCCAATCCATTCATTTTATTGTATT
>NW_027185903.1:15818660-15837760 GCF_028583685.1 Petaurus breviceps papuanus
GGGATTTGATCTCCAGGTCGTCCCAACACTGGAGCCGGTGCTCTTACTCACTGAGCCACCTGGCTGCCCCTAAGCAATTGGGGTTAAGTAACTTGCTCAAGGTTACACGGCCAGGTGTTTCTGGGTGGGTGCTAAGTGTCTGAGCCCAGGATTCGATCTCCAGGTCGTTCTGACACTGAAGCCGGTGCTCTTACTCGCTGTGCTACCTGGCCACCCCTATTTATTTATTTCTTAAAGCAATGGGGGGTTAAGTAACTTGCTCAAGGTTACACGGCCAGTTATTATTTTGTGTGGGCATTAAGTATCTGAGGCCAGAACCGATCCTGGGTCTCCCGACTCTGGGCCGGCACTCTTACTCACTGAGCCACCTGGCAGCGTGCCCGTCCCCTCCCCCTCACCCTCACCCCCATTCATTTTATTGATGAAACAGGTGAGCCCCAGAAAGTTTGTGGCTTGCCTAAGGCTTCAAAGGCAGCAAGTAGCATAGTCAGAATTTGCAATCTCCTAATTCAATGCTTTTTCTTAAAATAGAATGGAGGCTGGTTATGATGGTCCACACTTGTAATCACTCCTGTTGGGAAAGGCTGACACTAGTGTATTGCTTGAGTTGCAGATTTTTGAGCTTTTAGTAGTCCTAAAGTAAATTAGCTGTCTAAGTCCAACACCAATAGGGTAAGTTCAAGAGCAAAGGATGGAGGTGGGAGGATATGTTCCGCCTTAGTAGGTGCAAATTGGCCCATGTTGGAGAACAAAAATGGTTCAAACTTACATATCAATTAGAATTTAGCCTTTGAGTAGCCACTGCATTTTCAGCCTGGGGAAAGCTAGAGAAACCGAGTCTTTAAAAAAAAAAAAAGGATAGTGTGCTTTCTTAAATTGTATTTGTTTACTGTTATTGGAAATGGTCCAGGAGATCCTAGGGAGTCATGTAGAGTGGATTAATTCATCAGACACAGGATTGGACTGCATGATCTCTGAGGACCCTTTCAACTCTATATAATTTAGAGAAATTTATCTTCAGAGTGAGTTCTTTGGAAAATCTGAGTTAGCCCTAGCAAGCAAGTTCTTGACTGAGGAAGTTACATCAACCTTGGCAAAGTGACATGAGCTTCTAGGTCCAACGTGTATACTGGCAAAATTTCTCAGTCTGTCCAAAAGGACAATAGAATAAGCTTATTAATATTGAAAACACATATTTTCATTGCGGGAAGGGGCAGCTGAAGTAATAAAGGAAATTTTAGTTAAGATATTTGCAACAGTATTTAATAGCTTCTTCTAAATTTCTAGGGATCATTTCTAATAGGCAAAGGTGTATCTGATTGTGAAAATTGCATTAACTGCAAAAAATAATTAAGCTATTACTATGTACAAGGCACTGTTTTGTGCCGGGGATGGAAAGATACTATACAAACTCTACTCTCCAATAGCTCATAGTCAAACAGAGAAGAACCCTCTGCATAAAGAGAAGTGAGGTAAATGGAAAGAAGTCCAAGCCAAGTACTATGAAAAATTTGAGGTAGGGATTGCTGATAGCATGAAGGAGGGCATGTCTATACATTTGGGTTTTATTTTTCTTGCCTTCTTAATGGGTTGGGGAGGGGGCTGAATGACATGGAGAATTTGAAACTGAAAACATAATGCTTTTTTTTTTTTTATTAAAAAATGAGTCCTCGGAATTGATGTCAAAGAAAAGAAGTGATTTAACAAATGAAGATGGTTGAGCGAAGGCCATTACTGAAAAAAAGGGGTCAATGAATGCAAAAGCATGGGTACAGAAAAGAAGGAAGAATAAGCATGAAAGATTTAGAATACAAAGATCTAGAATTCATGGTATGAAATTAAACTGGAGAAGGTAGATTAGAGTCAGAGGGATTTGTTCTCCTGGAATCCAGAATCAAGTGAAGTTTGGGAATTTATTTAATTTGTAATCAATCTTTCCGAAGCTTGTAATACATTAGACAAAACTAAGTGTTTCAAAGACACCTTACCTCATCATACTTTCTATTTTCTTTTTTTTTTTTTTTTAATTTTATTTATTTGGGGTGGCTAGGTGGCGCAGTGAATAAGAGTGCCAGTCCCAGAGTCAGGAGGACCTGGGATCAGTTCTGGCCTCAGATACTTAATACCCACACAAAATAGCTGGCCATGTAACCTTGGGCAAGTTACTTAACCCCCATTGCTTTAAAAAATTTTTTTAAAATTTACTTTTAGTTTACAACATTTGGTTCCACAAGTTTTTGAGTTCCAAATTTTCACCCCCTCCCTCTCCTCCCCTCCCCTCTTTTCCCCATGGTGGCATGCAATCTGATAAAGGCTCTACATATACCTTCACATCAAACATCAGTCAAGTTGTAAAAAAGAATTATAACCAGTGGAATGAACAATGAGAAAGAAGAAACAAAACAAAGTAGAGAGAGCAAGTAGTTCGCTTCAATCTGCATTCAGACTCTGTAGCTCTTTCTCTGGATGTGGACATCTCTTTTCATCATGAGTCTTTTGGAATTGTCTCATAGCCTTGCATTACTGAGAAGAGCCCAGTATATTAAAGTTAGTCATCACAGACACAGTGTGTCTGTAACTGTGTACAATGTTCTCCTGGTTCTACTCCCCTCACTCAGCATCACTTTATATAAGTCTTTCCAGGTTATTATGAAGTCTGTCTTCTCCTCATTTCTTGTGGCACAATAATATTCCATTACATTTGTATATCACAACTTGTTTAACCATTCCCCAGTTGATGGGCATCCCCTTGATTTCCAGTTCTTTGCCACCACAAAAAGAGCTGCTATAAATATTTTTGTACATACAGATCCTCCTTCCATTTGTATGATCTTTTTGGGATACAGCCCTACAGGTGGTATTTCTGAGACAAAGGCATATTTTGTATTTTTCAACAAGGTTAACTTTTCCTTAGCAGATTTCTTTATTTTTTATATGATTTTTCACCTATGAAATACTCCAGGTAAATGTTTTGTAGAGCTGTTTTTTTTTTTTCAATTTTGGGGAAAATCTTTTATTGTGGGTAAAATATAATATTTCTTTACAGATAAGAGAACAGTTTTATTTTTAAAACTAGATATTTTAAAAATAAGTTTTGTTTTTATTGTATGTTTGTGTTTGTGGATGTATGTTTTACTTTCACCTAATAAATTTGAGCTTTTATTTAAAAGAAAAAAATGTCTTTGGATGCCAGGATCATGAATTTTACTCTTTTTTGGTAAGAAGTCTTAGAGAATTTTTTTCTAATGAAATGACATGATTAGAGCAATGAATTAGGAAAATCACCTGGACAGTGTCATGAAAGACTAGAGAAGGAATATTTGGCACAAAAGATCAGAAAAGAAGCTGTTGTAATAGCCTAGGAAAGAGACAGGAATACCCAAACTGACATGGTTGTAAAGAAGTAGAAAAGTGGGAATAGCTCTGAATGAGATGCTGTTATAAAAAAGAGAGAACTTGACAACTGATTGAATGCAGAGTGAGATGTCAGGAAGAGTCAGAGCTACCTGAAGTTAGGAGGTTGAGGTTCGTGGAAGGTAGATGGTGGTTCAATCAATAAAAGAAGAAGAGTTGGGGGAGGGGCTAATTTGGGAAAGGAGGTGAGTTTAGTTTTGATTACATTACAGTGTTTGAGGGGCTGATTGGGACATCAAGATGGAAATGTGAACTGAATTTACAGAAAGAGGCTGCAGGTGCAGATATTTGCCAGTTACCTTCACAGAAGGGATTGTACAAGTCATTGGAGTGAGATGGAGAGGGAAAGAATAAGGTGAAGGATAGAATCTTGTGGGAGACACAGACATCTGTGTTTAAGGGTTAAGAGGATGGTTATGATCCTGAAAAGGTGACACAGAAGTGTCAGTCAGAAAAATAGAAGCAGAACCATGAGAATGCAGTATCATGGAAGCCAAGGGAGGAAATCAGATCATGGATGAAAGGGCCCATGGTGTCAAATAGAGATCAAAGAAGGTTGAAGGCAAAAAAAAAAAAAAAGCAGCTATTAGATTTAACAATAAGGTCACTGGGTACCTTTGGTAAAATTATATGTGTAACTAGACAATGTCTAGATGGGAAAGGGTTGATGAATGGGTTCAAGGGATGAGGAAATGGAGGCAGCACAGGTAGACTACCCATTTTAGAACTCTTGGCAGTAAAAGAGAGGGGAAAATATGAGGAGAAATGGCATTTCAAGGGGAATGGCAATGTCAAGGGAAGGACTGAGTCCCTTGGGACATGCTGGTTTATTCTGCTTCTCATTTCCCTAGTTCCCCTTCTTCCCTCCTACCTCTCCCTTTCTCCTTTCCCCTTTCCCTTCTCCTTCCTCTCTCTTTCCCCTCCCCTTTCCCTTCTTCCTCTTTCTCTGTCTCTCCCTCTCCCTCTTCCTTTCCCTTCCCCTTTTGCCCTCTCCTTTCTGTGCTTTATGTGAGGATTGAAGTTACGTGAAAGAAGCTCATAAGGCCACAGAAAAAACTGGACAAGATGGGGTCTATTATATAGGGGGTGGGAGTTGGGGGATAATTGTTCTGAAAGGATATTCTTTTCCCTGACTGGATAGATAGTGTAGCTCTCTAGCAGGAACTTTCGCTCAGTCTTCTAAAACTCTTAATTGTCTTGATTTAAGTAGTCTGCTGAAAGTGAGTTTAGAGGATGTGGAGTTGGATAATTGAGAGAATATTTAGAAGAGCTATCCTGGGAATGTGATGCAACACATAAAATATGAAGTGAAGGATTATCCACAGAGCATGATGGCCCAATTGAGATTAGATAGCATAAATTTTTAGTGGACCCATTTAGCACAATTTCATGAATTTCTACAAAAGTATTCCATGTCTTGTGAATGGGAATGTGATCAGATATGGTAGGAGTTGTCCAGTGAGTGGTTAGGGTAACAGAAGGTTGAGAGAACAAGAGATTCAAGTGTGGAGCAGAATGCCAATACTGAAGTGGCCGGCCATAGGGTCAAGGACTTGATAGGAAGGAAAATGAGTTGGACTAGAAGAATACATAGAACTTGAGAGACTACTACTAGGCTCTATCCCTAAATGCTTCAAAGGTGGAAGGGACCTTAGACATCACCTGTTTCATCCCATTCATTTTATAGAAGAAGAATAAACATCAGGTGGAATTCATCTGACCCCATATCTGGGCTCTTTCCACCACACTTGTCAGTCAATTAACCAACAAAGACTTATTGAGCCTTTATAATTTGGGCGTACAAATAAAAGAAAAACAGCCCTTGCCTTCATAAAACTGAAGTTCTGATGAGGGAGGAAAACACATGAATCTAGATGTACACAAAATATATGCAGAGTAGATGTGAAGTATACCAGTAACAGTGACCAAAGATCACCTTGAGGGAAAGAACAATGTTAAGCTGTATCGCTGGGTTTAAAGGGGCTTAAAATTAATTTCAATAGAAAGCGAGTCTTTTTTTATTTTGTAGGTTTATAGAAAGAATGTACCAAGTTGATGTGCTTCTTCCAAGGAGAGATAGCATGGTATAATGTCTAGAGAGCAAGCCTTAAATCAAAATGATCTGGGTTCAAGTCCCACCTCTGACATATACTGGCTATATGACAGTTCTTTAAGACTATAAGTTGCGGAGTTGCTTTTGACTTGTATTGCTAGAGAGAATTTCCTCATTGGGGAATTGTATATTCCAAAGAAGTCACAGTTCCAGTTAAAAAAATAAAAGGGGGTGGGGTGGGGTGGGTAATTGGGTTTAGTTAAAGGCACTCATGGGAGACCAGAGGTGGAGGTAGAGAGAACAGAGAAAAAATACGAGGGCATTATGTCTGTTCTGTAGCTGAAAATCCAAAGGAGAACTGGGAAGGGATGTAGGACCGTGAGGAATGTCACTAGCGAACCTTAGTCCTTCTGGTATTCATACAGTGGCACATGAAGTGATCCATGTTGGTGAGACCTAATTCCTGGTGCTTGTCTTTTGGGTATGTAAAGCTCTCACTATTACTCCTGGTTCCATACTTAAGAACAACCCAAGGATGGGGCAATTGGGCATTTTTTAGGGGTGAGTGATTCTGTCAAGGTAGGACTAATTGACCTCTTACTACTGAGGTTATACACAGAGAGACACCAGTCAACTAGGAAACCATGCTCAGTTTCTTTTCTGGGAATTACCAGACATGTTAGCTAAAGATAATAGGTATTTGGAAAAGGGGGCAGGGCAAGAGATAGGTGACCAGGTAGGGAGAGGAGATGGGGCTAGACTTGTTAGAAAGAGACACATTTTTGCTGACAATAATAAATAGTTTTAGAGGAATAATACAGTGGGAGAGAGTGCATAGGAGATTGTGAACAGAGAGGGAAATTTCAAGGTAAGGTTGAATAATTGTGATGATGGATTTTTAAAAAATAATGAATATGGGACAGATAAGACAGATAACATAGTAAAATTACTTGAGCATTAATCAACATTTTCTTAACTCTAAAATTGAACAAAAGTTTTCAGCTCAGTTTTGAGAGCACTAAATTGATTGAAAACCAGTGTTTTATCCATTTTATCACTCAATCTCCTGGGACTCAGTTTCCTCATCTGTAAAATAATAGGATTTGAACTAGATGACCTCTCAATCTCATGCTGCTATAAGAGACCTCTTTCCTTTTTTTAGGGGAGTCCAAGATTTGGTCATTTCTATCTTGGCCATTTAACTTTATGCTGTACCATATCACCAGAGAGCTATGCTTGGACTATGAAAAACCCAATAATAACTGATAAAAGCTAAAGGACTCTTTTGGCATGGACTCTTGTATAGTCATACCAGGGAAGAAGAGTAGGTGTTCTCTATTCACGTCTCTACCCTTAGAAAAATGAAATGAATTACTCATTTACCAAATCATGTGGAATAGATTTTTGAAAAAAGTAATTTCTACCTGAGATATCTAATCTCCTTAATTTATACCTGTATGTATGCATATTATTAAGCAGTAAGTATTTATTCTATACATCCTTAGTGCCAAGCACTTTACTGGGTACTATAGGGAATAGACAGGAAGTAAAGATATTGTCTCTGTTGTCAATCTAGTTTGACAATTACTATTTTTCAGTCATGTCCAACTCTCATGAGCCCATTTGGGTCTTTCTTGGCAAAGATCCTGGAGAGGTTTGCGATTTCCTTCTCCAGCTCATTTTGATGAGGAAACTGAGGCAAACAGGGTATAGAGACTTGCCCAGAGTCACACGTAGTAAGTTTCTGAGGCCAAATTTGACCTCACAAAGATGAGTCTTCCTGACTTCAGCCTGTCACTCTATCCACTGCACCACCTAGCTGCCTCTAGCTGACATTTATTACTAATGTACTAAATTGTATGATGTTTCATAACCATGTATACACGTGGGATCACAGATCTAGCACTAGAAAGAACCTTCAAAGTCATTTAGTTCAATCCCCTCATTCTCCAGATGAGGAAACTGACATCTAGAGAGGTAAGTGACTTGCTCAAGGCCGGAGAGATATTAAGTAGCCTATAGGCAAAGTCCAGTTTCATAACTCAATATACATCACTCTTGCCACTGCCCGCTGAGGAGATGTCTCTTCATATTCATAAATAAAGGTTGTTTTATTCTAAAGAGGAATTTTACCTGTGTGTATAAAATTGTCTAGATAGACTATATCTGTTTCATGATTCCAGGGTCTGGCTTGGAAAAAAAAGGGGGAAAGAATCTGTATGCTTATTAGGATCTATGGCTGTTGTAAATAGTGATCCACTTGTTGTAACTCAAACACAGCAGCTGATTAATTTTTTTCCTAAGCTTCCAGCTTTGTTGGGCATCTGTTAGGCAATGTAACAATTGTGTTCTTAAATAAATGATCTTTAGGGTCATTAGCCCTCATTATGGAATGTTAGTACATCAAAAGAATCAGAAAACTAACAGTAGGGCTCCTAGAAAACAAAAGAATAAAGAGAAGGGCAGTTTGTTACCCATCTTTTAATGTGTTTAAAGCTTGTAATGAAGACTAACAGAAGCCTAAGGTATCTCCTCTTCAAAAAGTGAAACATTAAGCCAAAGAATCTGGAACATCAGGTCAGCAGAGCCAGAGACAGTGAATGGACAATGAAAGACTAGCTGGAAGGTGACACTGGAAACTGTCAGAATTATTTCAGCAGAGCATCCACCCAGAAACACCTGGCTGTGTAACCTTGAGCAAGTTACTTAACCCCAATTGCTCAGGGGCTGCCAGGTGGCTCAGCAAGTAAGAGCACCGGCTCCAGTGTCGGGATGACCTGAGGATCAAATCCGGGCTCCGATACTTAGCACCACACCCAGAAATAATTGGCCGTGTAACCTTGAGCTTTAACCCCGATTGCTTAAAAAAAAAAATTTATTTCAGCAGGACAGGAAAAAAAGAGTGAGTATCTCCTGACCGACAAGGTCAAGATTACCCAGATAGACTATACCTATGACTTGAGGGTTAGGTATGTGTATTAATTTTTCAAAAATTTTTCAAAAATTTTAGATTTTGAAACAAATTTGTGCAGTATATCTTCCTCTGTTATTGCTTTTATTTACCTTTACTTGTGCAGACATAATAAATTCTAATAAAAGTATGCAGGTTCCTTTTTTAATATTTTTGTTGGTCCAATTTATGCCCTCTTGAGATTGCTGAGCTATCCATTCACTGCTTCCAAATACCTGGTCACTTTCCTCATCTCTTGGAAGAAGCCTGAGATGAGATAAAAATTTTTATCTGGCATCCAAAAAACCTGGTTTAGAATTAATTAAAAACCATAAAAGTGACAGGTCATATCATATTTGGTGAAAAGAAGACTGAAGATGAAATAGATGAACTTCAAATGTGGAGACAGACATTTGTAGGCATAACTAATATGGAGATTTTTTTTACTGGACTATGTGTGTTTAGCATGACAGTCTTTTGTTTGTTTTTTTGGAGGGGGAAGGGTAAGGCAATTTGGGGTTAAATGACTTGCCCAAGGTCACACAGCTAGTTATGTGTCAAGTGTCTGAGTCCAGATTTGAACTCAGGTCCTCCTGACTCCAGGGCCTGTGCTCTATTCACTGTACAACCCAGCTGCCCCAACATGAGTCGTCTTTTTCTTTTTTTTCTTCCTTTTTTGGAGGGGGGAAGGCAGGGCAATTGGGGTTAAGTGACTTGCCAAAGTCACATGGTTAGTAAGTGTTAAGTGTCTGAGACTGGATTTCAACTCAGGTCCTCCTGACTCCAGGACTGGTGCTCTATTCATTGCGCCACCTAGCCACCACAATGACAGTCTTTTCAAAAGGATTATTCAGCTAATAGGCGGGGTAGTGGGAGGGATGTAGTATACATGGGTATAAAAATAGATAAATTTATTTTGGAATAAAGACACACTATGAAACAGACCCCTTGCCCCACCATAAAGTGGCAAGGTTCTAATCTAATTAATCGATGGTTGGTGGCCTTTAGTTGTAACCTAGTCTTCTTTACTATACCTCAATTATATTCCTTGGAGAATTATAACATGTGGATATCTTGTTGAAGAACTTACTTTTAAATGGCTTATACTTTTTTGTATTCTTTTCCTTTCCATTAGAAATCAGGACTTCATTTCCGTCACACAGACAACACTGTACAGTGGCTAAGAGCAATGGAATCCATTGGCCTCCCTAAGGTAAGCATTAAAATTCTTGAGCTTAAGGGTGAGCCTGGCAAGGAACTTTCTCAGAGACTCTACTCCTAATTAACCCCACATATAATTTGTATCGAATCGGAATAGTT
The DNA here is from genome assembly GCF_028583685.1 of Petaurus breviceps papuanus. Taxonomy (NCBI): domain Eukaryota; kingdom Metazoa; phylum Chordata; class Mammalia; order Diprotodontia; family Petauridae; genus Petaurus; species Petaurus breviceps. The sequence continues at coordinate 15,828,398 of NW_027185903.1, forward strand.
TAACCTAGTCAAACAAAAACAACGATAGTTATTTCTCCTACTTTCCTGTAAGAATTGTGAAAAGTAATTTTTAAAAATGGGTATGACTTAGGGATGGTCTCGCATGAAGGTAAGTAAGAATTGGATTACCTCTTTAGGCTCCATGATAACCATTATGGCAAAGCAAATTTAAATTAAAATTTGAATTTCTTTCAGTGGTGTGTGTGTGTGTGTGTGTGTGTGTGTGTGTGTGTGTGTGCATGTGTGTGCATGCACATTATCTAAAATATATGTTATTTGGTGTTTTGGATATGCATTTACAGAGGGAGTTTTCTTGCCAGGGATTTCCCCTAAGCCACTGAAATAAAAATTCAGACTCATAATTATATAGACACCTTATATGTCTACGTAGATGTGTCTATATAAATATACATTTATAAAGCCACCTAAAAATCTTAAGAAGTGTTGTGAAAAGCTTTCTTTTTAAAGATTTTTATGACAACTTTAGTTTTTCTTAAAATAATCTATTTTGGAGGCAGCTAGGTGGCTCAATGAAGAGAGCACTGCCTTTGGAGTCAGGAGAACCCGAGTTCAAATGAGAACTCATACAATTGACACTTGCTAGCTCTGTGACACAGGACAAGTCACTTAACTTCAAGTGTCTCACCAAAAAATAAATAATTAAAAAAATTTTTTTTGCACTTTTCCATTTGAGTTAGCATATTTTTCTTGTGGTTGTGTTGGTTACTTATCCTTCATAAGATTAATTTGAGCTTTCTTAATTTCAAGTATTAATATAAATTTCCCCTACTGTATGGAATGAATATATTCCAGGAGAGTTGACAAGAAAGTGAATCTCTCTCATTTAACTTCAGTATCACATCAAATACATGATACCTGGAAGGAAAAAAAAAACCCTACCAATTTTAAGTTGAAAAAATTTGACAGAGAAGAGGTCAATATGATCAACAGTTTACTTGATAGTGTCTAGGTGCTTTTATGTGCCAGCTCTGTGCTAATCACTTTGCATTTATTATCTCATTTGATCCTCACAATTACCCTGGGAGATAGGTGCTATTGTTACCTTATTTTACAGATGAGGAAGCTGAGAGTAACTGGAAAATTGAAAAAGGTCCTCGGGTTATAGCAGTTGCTTCTAGACTCCATATTCATAGTACACAAAAACCCCTCCTCCTTTCTTCAGTGTAGATTTACACTACTCACCAATGCAACATGTGAACAACATGTATGACTAACATATGATCTACTTCATTGATCATACTCCAATGTATGATCTACTCTAATAGCAATTATTGTAAAGTCTTTGCTTTCTATAAACTAGAGTGGTTACCCTGCTTCATCAACTTGACTTTTTCCTGACTTCTCACATGATTTATGGACATACTTTCAGAACTCAATTCCTAAGCTTTTCATGAAATGTTTGAATAGTACTTCTTCTCATTGCTAATTTGAGGAATCCATTCTTTTGGCACTTAGAATATGGTTCTAACAATGAATCCCTTTCAAATTTACTTGTCCTTTAAATATAAAGGCAAGTACTGCAGCAAAATCTACTTAAGATGATAATTTCATTTCATTGAAGTGGGTTCTGGTACTCTTTCTTATTCCATAGATTGGCCATAAATAATCCATTCAATTTTTCTATTTTTTTTCCAAATGCTTTATTAACTTCTGGTTTGCATCATTCATTTCCACCAGATTTTGAGTTACATTTTTTCCCCCTGTTTTTCCCCTACCCACTTCCCCAAAATAGCAGTCCCACAAGATAGCCCTCTTCCAGTCTGCTCTCTCCCATATCTTCTCCCATAACCCCTTCGACATTTCCAGTGGGGCATGTTGGATCTCTGTGCCCCAATGCCTGTATATCTTGTTTCCCGATTACATGTAAAATAGTATTAATAATAGTATTTATATATTTTTAAACATTTGATTTTAAAACTTTGAATTCCAGATTCATTCCCTTCCTCCCTTGTCACCCACCCTTACTGGAAAGATAAGCAATTCAGTATAGGTTGTACAGGTGTAGCTATGCAAAATACCACAGTATATATATATATTGTAAAAGACTGATTATATTTCCCTCCCTCCCATTCCACCTCCACCTTCCACTTGTTCTATTCTCTACTTTGATCCTGTCCCTTTTCAAAAGTGGGTGCTTCCAACTTCTCTCCACTCCAGCCTACCCTCCCTTCTATCTTCTCTCCTCTCATCCCCTTCCCCCCTACTCTCCTGGAGGGTGAGATACACTATTTAGTGTGTATGTCATTCCCTCCCTGAGCCAAATTCAATGAGAATAAGGTTTTGCCTTTTTGCCTTCCTGTTCTTCCCCTCCATTGTAACCATTTTCCCTTGCCTCTTTTATATGAGATAGTGTACCCCATTCTGCTCTCCTCATCTCCTCTCATTGTATTCCTGTCTCACCTCTTAAATTCACCTTTTAAGTATCATCTTTCTTATGAAATTGGTCCTGTGCCCTCTGTCTATGTATACCTGTAAACATATATGCACACATTCACATTTGTATTCATATGCCCATATACCCTCCTTCAACTATTTTCATACTGAGAAAAGTTTCATCAGTTGCAATTATCATTTTTTCCATTTAGGAATGTAAATAGTTCAACTTTGATAAGTTCCTTATGATTTCTTTTCCCTGTTTACCTTCTCAAGCTTCTCTTGCTTCTTGTGTCTGAATGTCAAATTTTCTATTCAACTCTGTTTTTTTCATCAAGAATGCTTGAAAGTCCTCTATTCTACTGAATGACCACTTTTTCCCCTGAAACATGATACTCAGTTTTGCTGGGTAGGTGATTCTTGGTTTTAATCCCAGCTCCTTTGCCCTCTAGTATATCATATTCCAAGCCCTTCGATCCCTTAATGTAGAAGCTGCCAAATCTTGTTTGTGTTTCCACAATATTCAAATTGTTTCTTCGTGGCTGCTTGTAATATTCTCTCCTTGATCTGGGAATTTCAGAACCTGGCTATAATATTCCTAGAAATTTTCTTTTTGGGATCTTTTTCAGGAGGTGATCAGTGGATTTTTTCAACCTCTATTTTGTCCTCTGGTTCTACATCAGAGCAGTTTTCCTTGAGAATTTCTTGGAGGATGATTTCTAGGTTCTTTCTTTGATCATGGCTTTCAGGTAGTCCAATAATTTTTAAATTTTCTCTCCTGGATCTATTTTCCAGGTCAATGGTTTTTCCCATGAGATACTTCACATTGCCTTCTAGTCTTTCATTTGTTTCAACCTGTTTAACAGCATCTTGATTTCTCATAAAGTCACTAGCTTCCATTTGCTCCAATCTAATTCTGAAGGAATGATTTTCCTCAGTGAGCTTTTGAGATTCTTTTTCCATCTCACAAATTTGTTTTTTTAAGGCATTCTTCTCCTCATTGCCTTTTGGAGCCTCTTTTGCCATTTGGGTTAGTCTATTTTTTAAGGTGTTATTTTCCTCAGTCAGGCTGTTGACTCTCATTTCATAATTTTCTTGCATCGTTCTCATTTCTGTTCCCAATTTTTCCTCCACTTCTCTTATTTGCTTCTTAAGGTCCTCTATAGCCTGTAACCAGCTCATATTTTTCTTGGAAGCTTTTGGTGCAGGAGTTCTGACTTCACTGTCTTCTTCCTGTTCCATGCTTTGATCCTTTTTGTCCCAAAAATAGGAGTATAAAGTTGGGGTAATTTGTTTATTTTTGCTTCTTTTGCATGCTCATGTCGCTCCTCTGTCACTTGACCCCTAGGCTTTTTGCCACAGTAGGACTCTACCACCAGACAGGGGAGCTTCATACCAAATGGTGGAGTTTTCTCAGCTGCCAAAGGTATTAATTGTGTGCCCTCTCTGAAGCCTCCACACACTCTGACAAGCAGGTCACACACCCCAGAACCTCCACCCTAGACTGAAGTCCAGATCTCAGCAGGTTAAAGCAAGTGTTATTACCCCTCAGACTGGTCACTTGGTCCCCCTACACTCTGCAGTCCAGGAGCTGAAGCTGCCATGTGGGAGTAGCTGCACACCAGGTTCTTCACTGGCTTCTTGCCCCAGGGCAAGAGGCCTATGCACTCCCAACTTCTGGATCCCAATGTCCACACTGCACTGACCTCTTACTGTGTCCTTAGCATCTATGTGTTGATAAATCTGGCAACCACTACAGATGCTGGTGATCTGAAGTCCTTCCAGCTGGTGGTTGGTCAGGCTACCTTGGGGCTAAAACCTCCAGCTCCCGTGGGGCTGGGGTCCACTCCCAGAGCGCTTCGCAGGCCAAGCCCAGCTGTCCTCAGTGGGAGGTCATCTTCTCTCTGTCTTTTTGTGGGTTTTGTAGCTCCAAAATTTGTTCAGAGTCCCCTTTTACATGAATTGGAGGTGCTGGGAGCTGGAGCTGCGTGGAGGTCCTGTTTCTACTCTGCCATCTTCCCTTTTCTATTTTTTGAATGTTAGTGTAGCTCTAATGGCTGTCCATCTGTTTTCCCTCACTTGTAAATAACCATCATTTTTATTGCAGTTCAATTTAAGAAAGGGAAATGATGGTCCTAAGGAAGTTACACCTTTCTCAGATCTGCAGGGTCTATGAAAACAGCAAGCCTAGGGGTGGCTATGTGTTGTAGTGAATAGAGCACCAGCCCTGGAGTCAGAAGGACCTGAGTTCAAATTGAACCTCAGACACTTAACACAAAAATTGGCTATGTGACCTTGGGCAAGTCACTTAACCCCAATTGCCCAGCCTTCCCCCTCCAAAAAAAAAAAAAAGAAAAAAGAAAACAGCAAGCCTATAGACAAATGAGCTCTTGAGGGGGAAGCATCATTCAGTTCAATTTCAGTGGCATTTTAACCCAATAGTAGTGTCAGTTGTTTGGAGATGGCACTTTCCGTATGTTCCTCTGAACATAGGGAGAAGCCACCATTTGTGCAGAGTGAAACAACATTGATATTAGATGTGTCTGTGGAGTAAACTATACCAAAAATAAAGTCAGTTTCTATAAATTAATATTCACTAATCCTCATTAAATACTTTGAGTCTAACAAGGACATTCTAAATCTAATTGTTTTGGACAATATATGAGTATTTTTCAAATTTGGGAGGACTTATTTTAGTAGACTAAATATTAGTTCCTCTTTATTTTTCAGATCTTTTATCCAGAAACAACAGATGTCTATGATCGGAAAAACATACCTCGAATGATATATTGCATTCATGCACTAAGGTAGGAAAAAACATGTAAAGTAACACAAGCCATCATAGGTGGGAGACTTAAAGCAAAATTAAGTGTATCTTCTTTGATTTTCTTCATCTAAAAACTTCCTTTTTGGATATTATAAGTTTCTTGATTCAAAACTCAATGATGTGTTTTTATATTTCGTATAATTGTAATTTTAAATCACTTGCTTTGATCCTCCCAAATACAGCCAAATTTAATTTGCATATAACAACAACAACAATATAAATTATTGTCACTGTGTTGATTTTTCTATTCTTTTATTCACAAATGCTGGAAGATTTCATTAAATTATTAAGACAAATGTGATATCTTTTGTCCACCTATTCAATAAAAAGTGTATACTGAGCACTGTGTTGAGAGAAGTCAAAAAGTAACTTTGTTATGTAATTTAAGTTAATTTTGTAAAATTATTATATCAGGAGTTAGTATTTCATAAAAGTATTTTTAGTATTAAAAGTATATTTAGTATTTCATAAAAATGCAAATTCAGTGATTTAATTCTACATAAATTATTAAGAGATGGGATTATAGAAGGGATGATTATTAACATTTATTACATGCTTTTAAGATACCATTCATTCATAGTTAATAATTTCAATACTTAATGTCTAATTACAATTTATAATTAGGTCTACAACATCTGCTTTGTATTTCCTGTTAGTTGAAGTCTTTTTGCTGGCATATAAAATACTTAGGAGTTTATATTAACTTCTTCCTGACTCTTTTGCCTTATTTCCTGTCAAAAGGAAATGGTTTCTTTAGTAACTCCTTATGGAGTCATACTTCTAAAAGTGAGTTTGGTTTATGATGTGTAAATTAGTTTATTTGGTGATATAATAGTTCTATTTTTGACAGTTCTATTCCATTCAATTTAACATACATTTATTGTCTGGTATGTGCTAGGCGTTGAAACCACAAAGTTCAAATAGTTCCTGTTTTCAAGGAGTTTATCTTCTACTTGGGATGGTGTAGAATATAAGATGCTCACAATATGACTAATGGAAAGAAGAATCTGATTAATGCAGCAGAGAAGTTCTGAGTGCTAGTTGAGGGAGGGATGAAGGATTTGTGTAATTCATGATAGTTTACAGAAATGTAGGGCTCACGAAATTGTAACTGATAGATGTATGTATCTATCTTTATCTATTCAGATATATATATACACTTTTTTTTTCATCCAGTATAACTGAACCTCCTCCTCCCTGTACTAACATCTTTGTGTTTCTCTGGCAAGAGTATTTTTATGCCAACTAAGATTCTTATATAGCATGTTATCCAAAAATGTTTGGCTTTGGAGATAAATGTTGTTTAATTACAATGACTAATCTCAGACCAAGAGAAAAGATCATTAAACATCTGACTCTTTTCTTGGTGTGGTAGGAAAGTATAGGTATATGCTGTTAGATGCAGTTGCTATATTGATTTTGCTTAACTTTTCTTAGTTTTTTTCTTTTTTCCTTTCTTTCTTCCTTCCTCCCCCTGCTTTCTTTTCTTTCCTTCTTTCTCTTTCATTCTTTCCTCCCTCCTTTCCTTCCTTTATTTTTTTTTGGAGGGGGGAAGGTAAGGCAGTTGAAGTTAAGTGACTTGCCCAAGGTCGCACAGCTAATAATTGTGTCAAGTGTCTGAGATTGGATTTGAACTCGGGTCTTCCTTGACTCCAGGACCAGTGCTATATTCACTTTGCCACCTAGCTGCCCCTTTCTTTCTCTTTCTTTTTTTCTTGGCTCATTTTATATTTAGAAAGACATTGAGAAAATTCTTCAAATTAAAAAATAGGATAATATTGAATGGGGGGAAGAAGACAAAGGGAATTGTTAGAGAAAAACTCCCCATAAAAAGATAAAAAAAATTAATTTTTGCAAGAGAAAGCTTTGGTTTTGAAGGACTTTCTTCTGTACAGCTTAGATTCTTTGTCAAATATGATGGAAGAGCTCCAGATTTGTCATTTTAGGGACTGAAGTTAGTGCTGTGTCTGTGCCATGGTCAAGCACCTGCCAAATCATTTTAACATTATTCTTGTGAAGTGCATTGTGGTACAGAACTCTTCAGAGTATATCAGGTGCCTCAAGTAAAGTAGAAGTGATTTTCTGAAGTGGACACATGGGCTTTTTCATCTTAAGCTACTTATAGAGAGATATTGGGCTAAGTTCCTTTTGGGTGATGTCATTGCCTCTCTTCCAAGGTTCAGTGGAGCTATACTGAGGCTTACCAATGCTTAAATTTACCCTAGTTGTAAAGATGATTTAATTATTTAAATAGTTTCATAAGCAAAGGGGAACTTTCTCATTATTTCCTGATCATATACAGATGCTATGTAACAAATTCTCTTGGAATAATTTTTCTGAGAGGGCACCCTTAGTTACATATGATATCTATAGTGATTGTTCATCATCTGAGGCAATGGGATACAATAGAAGGAATCCTTATTTTGGTGTCTGAGGTACTGGTAGCAAATCTTTATGGCCATTTATCATTATGTACATCCTGGGCAAATCATTTAATCTTCCTGAGCATCAGTTTTCTCATTGGTAAAATAATGGTGCTGGCTCCTGTGATCTTTTAATTCCAAGACTGATAGGCACTGAAGTCCCAATGTTATCATTTGCCAGATCCCTTATTCTGCTTCCAGCTAAGCCCCCTAAGTCTAGCAAGTCATTCCTATGGAAAAGAGGGCCAGCCTTCCCCACCAGCTACTACCTAAAGTGCAGCAGCAGGGTGCCATCAGGGAGACAGCATGTTCCAAGGAAAGTAAACCACCACCATCCTCCAGATTGCCACAACCTCCCCTAAATCCCTGAAGAGCTTTGGGAAGAGCAGTGTCCCCCAGACCACAAACTCTCCTTTCCAGTCTGGGTCCTTGCAGCAATTGCTGAGGAAAGAAATCCCAGTAGAGTTGTAATTGGGCAAAATCATGTCTGTGGATGCTGCAGCCACCTTTAATGAAGACCCAGACAAGAGATGTCAGTTTGACATCATTAAATTATTCAGCATCAGAAATGGATGTGATTTGATCAGTAGAAATGATGTTACAGATGATGAATTTGTCTACTTTGTCATCATGCCCTAACGGCACTTTTCCCATCTGACTTGTAGTTGAATCTTCTCGTATATGATGTTTTTTTTCCAAATGCTTTATTACCTTCTGATTTACATCATTAATTTCCACCAGATTTTGAGTTGCAAATTTTCTCCCTGTTTTTCCCCTACCCACCACCCCAGAATAGCAGTCCCACAGGCTATCCCCTCCTCCAGTCTGCTCTCTCCCATATCTTTTCCCATACCCACTTAGACTTTTTCAGTAGGGCATGGTGGATCTCTATGCCCCAGTGCCTGTATATCTTCTTTCCCAATTACATGTAAGATAGTATTAATAATAGAATATACATATATATGTATACACACAAACACACACATATATATGATTTTAAACATTTGATTTTAAATCTTTAAATTCCAGATTCATTCCCTTCCTCCCTTGTCACTCACCGTTACTGGGAAGATAAGCAGTTCAGTATGGATTGTACATGTGTAGTTAATGCAAAACATTAACACAGAGGATATATTGTAAAAGACTGACTAGATTTCCATCCCTCCTATCCCCCCTCACACTTGTTCTATTCTCTACTTTGATCCCATCCCTTTTCAAAAGTGGGTGCTTCCAACTTCCCTCCCCCCCAAGCCTGCCTTCCCTTCCATCATCCCCCCTCTCATCCCTTTCCCCCTACTCTCTTGTAGGGTTAGATACCCTATTTAGTGTGTATTTCATTCCCTCCCCAAGCCAAATTCAGTGAGAATAAGGTTGACCCATACCCTTTTACCTTCCTATTCTTCCCCTCCAGTGTAACCCTTTTCCCTTGCCTCTTCTTTATGAGATAGTTTATCCCATTCTGTTTCTCTCCATCTCCTCTCATTATATACCTCTCTCGCCTCTTACTTTCCCCTTTTAAGTATCATCCCTTCCTATTAAATTGGTCCTATGCCCTCTATCTATGTATACCTGTAAGCATATATATACACACACATTCACATATGTATTCATATGCCTGTATACCATCCAATATAGACATGTATATATATATGTGTGTGTGTGTGTATGTATGTATGTGTGTGTATATATATACGTATACATATATATGTGTGTGTATAT
>NW_027185903.1:15837770-15902085 GCF_028583685.1 Petaurus breviceps papuanus
TATGTGTGTGTATATATATACGTATACATATATATGTGTGTGTATATATATATTCCCTTCATCTATTTTCATACTGAGAAAAATTTCATCAGTTACAATGATCATTTTTCCACGTAGGAATGTTAATAGTTCAACTTTCATCAGTGCCTTATGATTTCTTTTCCCTGTTTACCTTCTCAAGCTTCCCTTGCTTCTTGTATTTGTATGTCAAATTTTCTATTCTACTCTGGTTTTTCCATTAAGAATGCTTGAAAGTCCTCTATTCCACTGAATGACCATATTTCCCCCTGAAACATGATACTCAGTTTTGTTGGGTAGGTGATTCTTGGGTTTAATCCCAGCTTCTCTGCCCTTCGGAATATTTTATTCCAGGCCCTTCGATCCCTCAGTGTAGAAGCTGCCAGATCCTGTGTTATCCTGATTGTGTTTCCACAATATTCAAATTGTTTCTTCCTGGCTGCTCATAGTATTCTCTCCTTGATCTGGGAACTCTGGAACCCGGCTATGATATTCCTAGGAGTTTTCTTTTTGGGATCTTTTTCTGGAGGTGATCCGTGGATTTATTTTGCCTTCTGGTTCTAGAACATCAGGGCAATTTTCCTTGATAATTTCTTGGAGGATGATTTTTAGGTTCTTTCCTTGATCATGGCTTTCAGGTAGACCAATAATTTTTAAATTATCTCTCCTGGTCTATTTTCCAGGTCAGTGGTTTTTCCCATGAGATTTTTCACATTGCCTTCTATTCTTTCATTTGTTTGGATCTATTTAACATCATCTTGATTTCTCTTAAGGTCATTAGCTTTGCTCCAATCTAAATCCGAGGGAAAGATTTAACTCATTCACCTTTTGAGATTCTCTTTCCATATGGCAAATTCGGCTTTTCAGGGCATTCCTGTCCTCATTGCCTTTTTGAGCCTCTTTTGCCAATTGAGTTAGTCTGTTTTTTTAAGGTGTTATTTTCCTCAGTCAGGCTGTTAACTATTATTTTGTAATTTTCTTGCATCATTCTCATTTCTCTTCCCAATTTTTCCTCCTCTACTCTTATCTGCTTCTTAAGGTCCTCTATGGCCTGTAACCAGCTAGTATTTTCCTTTGAAGCTTTTGGTGCAGGAGTTCTGACTTCACTGTCTTCCTCCTGTTCCATTATTTGATCCTTTTTGTCCCCAAAATGGGAGTCTAATGTTGGATTCTTCTGTTTGCTTTGTTTCCTTTCTCTGGTCATGTTGCCTCTCAGACACTTGACTCCTGGGCTTTTTTCCACAGTAGGACTCTGCCACCAGACAGGGGAGCTTTTGTCCTAAACGCTGGGGTTTTCTCAGCTGCTGGAGGTATTAGATGGATGCCCTCTTTGAGGCTTCCACACGTTCTGGCAAGCTGGTCATGAACCCCAGGATCTCCACCCTAGACTGCAATCCAGATCCAAGCATTTTAAAGCAAGAGCGATTACCCCTCAGACTGGTTGCTTGGTCCCCCTACAGTCTGCAGGTCAGGAGCTGAAGCTGCCAAATGGTGCTGGCTGTGCCAGGCTCTGAGTGGCTTCTTGCCCTGGGGGCCAACGCATTCCCAACTATTGGTCCCAAAGTCCACACTGCATTGACCTCTCACTTTGTCCTGCATCTTTGTAAATGTTGAAAACTAAGAATAAATAAGTTAATTTTTTTAAAAAGAAATAAACCTGGGTCTTTTGACTCCATTTCTTTTGTAAGAGCCTTGATATACTTTTGGGAAATGGTTGCCTAGATTTAGGGTCTGTAAGCCTTGGAATAAAACTGGCCCACGTGAAAATTGAACCAATAACCCAGAAACTGAATCTATCAACTACATCTGTGCCATTTAAGATACAGGATCACTGTATTTTAGAGTTAGAATGATTCTTAGAGATGAGTCCAGTGGTGTCATAATACTATTGAAACCAAAAAAGATTGACTGATACAGTTATACTTAATGCTAAAACAGAATGCTGAAATTTGGCTCTTCTGACCAAATTTTATGCCCTTAACACTACCCTTTGCAAGTGTTTGTTTGGGTTTTTTGTTTGTTTGCTTTACAAAAATTCTCTGACAGATATTTTTTGGTCTCAAGACTATTATTTACAATAAGGTGTACCTGTATGTAAGTGCTATCTATGTGAGAGCTAAACCCTGCTTTGTCAAGTTTGCATTTCATCAATACATTTTTTGTATTCATGTGCTAATGGAATTAAAAAAAAATTATTGTAGGTTGGGGCCTTTTACAAGAAGGGTTTCCTGGAGTTGAATTGCTACTATTCATAAAAATAGTAACAAATACAATTCAAGTTACAGCCTCATAGAAGCATGTGGCTTTGTTGCCTGCAAAGCTTTGTATATCAAGAGACTACTATTAGACAATAGCTCCTTCTTTTGTACAGTGGAGGGGAAAAAAAAAGATACCATTAATTCATCAGTTCCCTTTGGAATGCTCTCAGCCCTGCGTGTGAGGCATGCAACTTTAAAAGGTGCTTAATAAATTCATTCTTGAAAGGCTTTAAGAAATTCTTTTTTTTTTACCCTGCCATGGGTCTTTTTTAAAGACTCAATGTGGATTTGCTTAGGGTTTCAGGTAATGAATTGCTTCATTTGAATGAAAATGCTTAGGGGAAAGGGGAGCTATTGGGGATTGTTTTTGCTTGGGAACATTTAACAAATAAGACTTTTGAGTAAACATTTATCCTCTCTTGAGAGTTCAATGAAGAATTTGAAGAGTGAAAATCCTATGTATTACCAAGAACTTAAAGTTCAATCTTCAACTTTCATAAGTTTAAAAGAAATAATGTAAACTGAAATGAGTCAGAGGACGTGTATTAAAATATGCAGTTTTTCAGTGAAATTGTATGTGAATAAATGTCCTTCTTTGACAAACATTTAACTACCATGAGTCCAGCATGGTATGGAAGAGATACAGAAATAAACATGATATCTCCCTATCCTTCTTAATCCCTTATAGTGGTAATATACTGTATGATTCATTGATTCTGAATGAGTTTAAAAAGTAAGGACTGCTTAGATGTCGAACAATTAAAAACAACTTGTCAGCACCACCTTGTGGTAATTGTAGTTGTATAAACCAAGAATACTGTTTAAGTGAGTATAATGTACATTTTTACTAACATCAAAGACATATAAGTAGATATAGCTAGTAACTTCTTGAATGTAAGAATGGAAAATTTAAATATTTGTGTGTGGTAAAAGTTGCTTAGTTCATATTTAGAGTGAGGCATAAAGATCGGGGGAGGGGCATGTGAACTGAATAATTCTATGTACTTTAAAAAATCTGTGCACAAAGGTACATGTGTATGTGTTTCTCTTTGAACTGAGTCTCAGAATGCATGAAGTAGGAAAAAATTTTTAAATTACCACTTTAAGAGGTTTTCTAATTCTTGACTAAAGAAAAGAAGAAGGAATACATAGGCACCAAAATATGTGTGTGTATGTGTTTATGTGTACATACACATATATAGTATAACTGTGTATGTATGGATGTATACACAGGATTTTTGTGAATCTCAATGAGATAATATTTTTTAAAACTGCTTGGCATAATGCTGGACCATAGTGGGCAATATATGACTCCTTATTCTCTTCCTTCCCGCACCCCCTATTAAAATTTCGACAGATTTTTATGTATGACTTTACCTCAATTGTTTAGTTTCACATTTTAAAAGTTGGTCTTAATTTTATTGATTTGGATGAATAATGTGGTGATCTTAAGCAATCTTTTAGTAAAGTATTTTATAAAGTGAAAGAATTTTGACTCTATTGGCCCCATCTTTCCACATCTGAAAATAATAAATCTCAAAAATATTTCCAACTCATCATATTCCTTCCTTCCTCTATGATGTATTTCATTGTATCCCTTTGAGTTTTTAGTTAGAATGATCTTATGTATAATAATCACAAGCTAAGATAAATTTATTTGAATGAGTAAATTAAGAATTTTGTAATGAAGGGGGTAGGGATGCTATAAAAATTGGTCTAAGGACAGCATAAACAAAACATTTAATCAATCTGAGGAAGAATTGGTAGAAAATGGTTGGCCATACTTAATTTCCTTTGGACAGATGGATAGTAGTAGGTTAACTACAAGTAAGATTAATTAGGGTTAAAGTATGTAGTGTAATTGTTGGCTTGTGAATCATCTAGTATCTTCATCATGTTTTAAATTTATCCTGGGGTCATTCTTTCTGCCAAGTGGTTTTATGTTTTTCTTAACATTGTCAGTTATATGTGTGTAATAAATGCAAACTAATAATAATAGACTTAGGATTCAGTAAGTGCTTCTAGACTGTTTGATTTTTATTTTTGAAAGATAATTCAGAACTCTTTTGCTATATACTAAAATGACATGATTTATGCCAAAGCAAATAATGATCTTTTGGTGATTATTTGTAGTCATTGTGCATATTGTTTTCTTGGCTTATCAAAGGGATTTTGAAACAAACTGGGAAGCAAGATAACCAGGGGTGAATGGAGGTCATTGTCGGCCTTCATATATATATATATATATATATTTAAGATCTGAAACAAAGTGATGTCTAAGACCCTTTTAAGATAGAAAACTCTGTAATCTATGATAACAGGTATAACATTTCTGATTAATTTGTCTTTTATCTTTCAGTTTATATCTCTTCAAACTAGGAATAGCCCCACAGATCCAGGATTTGTTGGGCAAAGTAGACTTTACAGGTACTAGTCTATTTACTTAATTACTTCCCTGCTTCAAGGATATCTAATTTCATGATCATTGGATGCTCCACTAGTAAAAATCATAACCCTTCCATAACTTAGTAACTCATCATTGATAGTTGATATGATAAAAACATCACCCTGCAACTAACATGGTGATGATCCTCTCCAAACCCAACCATTCTGGTTTTGATAATAGATAGGCTATTAGGCTTATATTTTCATCTTAGAAAAACATGCTAAAGCTTCGGTTTCTTTGACAAAGTCTTTAAGAACCTGGGGTTTACCTCCATGTTACTATGAAGCATTACAAGGGGACTTAAGTAAAATTTACACTATTTTTTTTCTTCCATATTAAAAAAAAAAAATCCAGAATAGTAATTTCCTGATAGAGATTTCTTTCTACCTGGTTTCTTCCCCCTCCTCAATTGCTCCCCTCCCCACATTTCAGTTTCTTCCTTGTGACTAATCAATTGGGAGCTCTATCCTTAAAGCACATAGAAACTGCCCAAATTACTTACTAAGATGCTTCATGTTAGAGAAAGATGACTGGACTAGGAATCAAGGATCCCTGAATTCTTGTTCCAACTCTGCTTAGCTCTGGGATCTTTAAAAGCTAGTCACTTCCTCTCTCAGGTGAAGAATTTCCTTACCTGTAAAAAGGAAGAAATCAGAATAGAATGATTCCCCAGGGTCCCCGCTATCCTGTTCCTTCACTGCTGTAGTCCTAAATTTCTTTTATATGTGCTTATACTTGCTTTGAATTAAAACTTTGAAAATCTTAATCTCTGATCTACATTTCCTTCTCCCCCCCCACACACTTTTTTTCATACAGAGGAAGAGATCAGTAACATGACAAAGGAACTTGAGAAGTATGGAATACAGATGCCATCTTTTAGCAAAATTGGTGGCATTCTGGCCAATGAATTGTCAGTGGATGAAGCTGCATGTAAGTAAGCTTACCAGGCTATAGTTTCCCTTGGTTTAAGACTTATCTTGATCCTTATTAATTTGGTTTTTATTTAAATAAAAGTGAAAGTTCATATAGAAAACCAGTCACCTGTAATGTTTTTAATGCACATACAAATTTGAAAAAAAAAACAAACCGAGATAAATGTGTTTAACTGAACAAAGGCATCAGTTTGTGTGAATAAGATTTTTTTTTCCCCACCCCTGCATTAAGCATGTAGGGCTGTCCTTAAGAGCAGGAAGCCACTCTCATGATTTGGTTTGAAGAGTATTAGAAATGCCTTTCCTGTCCCCAAAATATTTCCCTAGTTCCTGTTTTAATTAAAATGTGTCTTAACTTCTGCCACATAAGATTGATTTCTGTGGGTCTTCAAGAGTTAATGTCAGCATGATATAAAGGCATCAGGAGACCTGTAGTCAAGTCTCATGAATGACATGACTCATGAATGACACATAACTATTGTTATGTGACCATAAACCATCCATTTGGCTTCTCTGAACCTCAGTTTCCCTGTCTGTGAAATACTATTAGTTGTTCTACCTATCTCACCTGGTGCTCGTGAGAAAAGTGTTTTACTAACCCAAAGGCCATAAACATGAGTTGCTGGGACTATAATTTATTAAAATGTCAACACCCCTGATATTACTAGCAGTTAATCACCAAGCATTTATTAAGTGACTACTATATGCCAGACACTGAGGGCTAGGGATACAAAAAAAAAATACCCCAAACAAAACAAAATTCCCACTCTCAAGTAGTTTACAAGAAAACAACTATTTGCATATAAGACATATACAGGATATATTGACCATAGTCTCAGGGAAGTCACTGAGGCTAGGAGGACCACGAAAGGCTTCTTTTAGAATGTGAGACTTCAGCTGAAACTTGAAGAAAGACTGTTCCAGGCATGGGGCAGCCAGTAAAAATGCTCATTCAGGAGATTGAATACAAAGAATGGCTAAGAAAGGAAGTGTTCCTGGATCACATAGTATATAGAGGATTAATATATACAACTGGAAATGTAGGAAGATGGAAGGTTATCAAGCACTGTAAAAGCCAAACAGAAATTTTTATATTTGACCCTGGAGTTAATAGGTAATTGTTGGAACTTATTGAATAGGAGGTTTTGTAGGCAGACCTTCTTATACGAAAATTATTTTGATAGCTAAGTAGAGGATTGGAGTGGAGAGAAATCAGAGACTGAAAGACCCACTAGTTGGATTTTTCAGTTACCTAGACATGAGATGAAGTGATAAGAGGTGGTACCACTGTGGTGGCAGTGTCAGAGAAGAGAAGGGAGCATATAAAAGAGATGTTAAGAACATAGAATAGACAGTTTTTCATAATCAGTTGGTTATGGGGGGGGTGAGAGGAAGTGGGGAGTTCAAGATGACAGCTCAGCGAGTAGCAAAATAGCAGTTCCCTTGACAGTAATAGGGATGCTAGGAAGAGGGCAAGGCTTGAGGAAAAGATTTTGAGTTCAGTTTTGAACATTTTGACTTAAAATATCTATGGGACATTTATTTTGAGATGTATGATAGCTGGACATATTAGATTAGAGGTCTAGGGGTGGCTAGGTAGTGCAGTGAATAGAGCATGGGCCCTGGAGTCAGGAGGACCTGAGTTAAAATCTGGCCTCCGATACTTAACACTTACTAGCTGTGTGACCTTGGGCAAGTTACTTAATGCCAATTGCCTTTCATTCCCGTCCTCCAAAAACAAAACAAACAAACAAAAAAGATGAGAGGTCTGGAAAGAGCTTTAGAAAAGCAGATCTGAGAGTCACCAGAGTGATAGTGATTTTCCTAAAGCACAGTCCTGACCACGTCACCCTCCAACTAAATAAAAGTCCACTGTCTCCCTCTTGCCTCCAGAATCAAATACAAAATCCTCTGTTTGGTTTTCAAAGGTGTTCTCCTACCATCACCTTCTCAGTCTTCTTCTATCTTACTCCCCACCACGTATTCTTCAATGCAGTCACCCTAGACTCTTTGCTGTTCCATGAAGGAAATGCTTCATCTCTTGGCTCTGAACATTTTCTCTGGTTGTCCCTCATGCCTCAACTCTTCTCCTTCCTTGCCTTTGTTTTGTTTTGTTTTTTGTCTTTTGTTGGAGGGGAGAAGGCAGGGCAATTGGGGTTAAGTGACTTGCCCAAGGTCACACACCTAGTAAGTGTTAAGTGTCAGGGTTAGATTTGAACTCAGGTCCTCCTGACTCCAGGGCTGGTGCTCTGTTCACTGTGTCACATAGCTGCCCCATTTCCTTGCCTTTGTTTACTGACTTACATCAAGTTCCACCAAAAGTTTCATCTTCTACAGGAAGCCTTTCCCAATCCCTCTTAATTATGGTTTTTTCCCTCTTAGTTATTTCCTGTTCATCTTCTCTATAGCTTACTTGTACATAATTGTTTCCCATTAGATTGTAAGCTTCTTGAAGGCAAGGACTGTCCTTTGTCTCCTTTTTGCAAACTCAGAGTCTGGTGCATGGTAGGCACTTAGCAGTGACTGACAGGTCACAAGAGAGAGAATATAGAGTTAAGAGGAGAGAGAGGGCTCTGGACAGAAGGATTGGGGTTTATGGGAAGGAAGAGAAAGGTGTTTGGTGATACCGTAATAAGAAGGAGTCACTAAAGAAATAGAAAAAAAAATCATGAATCATGACAGACGTGGTATGACAATCCAGGGTGGGTCCATGGTGATAAACACTACAGAGAAATTGATGAAAGAGGTCTGAGAAACAGTCTGAATTTAACAAAGAAATGCTCTTTTGTGACTTTGAAGAGAGCAGTTTCAGTAGTGGAGATGAAAGCCAGGTTTTTAAGATGTTAAAAGATAAGATCAAAGGTGAGATAGTGGAAGCAATGAGTGAGGACGGATTTTGCTAGAATGTGAATTTGGGTGAGAGAGTTGATATGTTGGGTAACAGCATGAGGCTCCAAAAAGACCTCAACAGCTTAATCTATCAAGATGAAATTTAGCAGGGCTAAATCTGAAACATGGCACTTAGATTTTTTTTTTAAGTATCAGTATAAGGTGAGAGAGAAATGTCTAGAGCAGTATTTCTTTTTTTTTTTTCTTTTTGCCTTTTGAAGGGCAATTGGGGTTAAGTAACTTGCCCGAGGTTACAGGGCTAGTTTTTTGTGTGGGTGTTGTGTCTGAGGCCGGAACTGAACTCAGGTCCTCTTGACTCTGGGGCCAGCGCTTTACTCACTGCGCCACCTAGCCTCCCCTAAAGCAGTATTTCTTAACCTGAGGTCTGTGAACTTGTTTTTTAAAAATGTCTTGATAACTATATTTCAAGATGATTACTTTCTTTTCTAATTCTAAGCTTTTGGGGAGGGCATTTAATAGCTTTTTTTCTTTGAGGGGAAAAGCCAGGGGTATTGGGGTTAAGTGACTTACCCAAAGTCACATGGCTAGTAAGTGTTAAATGTCTGAGGCCTGATTTGAACTCAGGTTCTCCTGACTCCAGCGTCAGTGCTCTATTCACTGCGTCACCTAGCCGCTGAGAAGGCATCCCTTGGTATCATTAGACTAACAAATTTATAACACACAAATGTTTCAGAACCCCTGTGGACAGTACATGAAAAGGCGTTTTAATTGGTTACAAGAGGAATATGGGTCATTGATGTGATTTGGGCATCAAAAAAATTTATATAGGTCTTAAGTCTAATATCCAGAACAAGAGAGGTAATCAATAGATTCATTGTATATAAGTGTTGATGAAGCACCTGGAAATCTTAAGCCCAAGGAATAGAATTCTTAGAGTATACGTTAAAGGAGAGTTGAGAGTGAAGGAACTGATGAAGTCAGTGAGTGTATGCAGGGAACTGAAAAGAGATATGCTATGTTCAGATACTGTCTTCTCTTTCTCTTACTTTTACAACTTCTAGAGTTGTGAAGAAGTGGTAAAACATCTGATAGCCTCCCTGCAAAACAGTAAACACCTTCCAATAATAAGTACTATTTGAATGGCCTCAGAAACTGCTTTATTATGACTTATCTTTCCAATAGCCTACCTACATCATTTTTAAGACCACTATAAATTATTGTCCTGAGTTAAAAGAATCCTAGAATTAAGAAGCAGTTTCTATATAAATTATAAATTATTTGCTTCAGAGGGCAGCTAGGTGGCACAGTGGATAGAATGCCATGCTTGGAGTCAGCAAGATCCATATTCCTGAGTTCAAATCTGGCCTCAGACATTTATTAGCTGTGTGACCCTGGGCAAGTCACTTAATCCTGTTTGCCTCAGTTTCCTCATCTATAAAATGTGTTGGAGAAGGAAATGGTAAACCACTCTAGTATCTTTGCCATGAAAACCCCAAATGTGGTCATGAAGAGTTGAACTTGACTGGAAACTACTGAATAGCATCAAAAAACTAGGCAGAACCTCAATTGTCCTCCTTTACATCACTGAGATTATTATTATTATTTTTTAAAGCAATCGGGGTTAAGTAACTTGCTCAAGGTTACATGGCCAGTTATTTCTGGGTGTGGTGCTGAATGTCTGAGCCTGGGATTCAGTCTCCAGGTCATCCCAACACTGGAGCCAGTGCTCTTACTCGCTGAGCCACCTGGCCGCCCCTTATCACTGAGATTATATAGGAAGCAAATTATTATTTTGCCACTAAGTATATTTTACATTTATGATCAGAATGAGATTAAGCATAAGTGTCTAGGAAAACATCAAATGTCCTGATAGTTTTGGTTCTTAAAAACAAACAGCCATAGAAGCAATATCACCAGTAAAAACATGTTGAAAGCAACATAGTTCTTGCATCTTTTTATCCGGGTAATATTTAAGGTAAAACAGGGTAGACTTTTCATATTAAACCATTTCTGTTATTTGCTTTTGTTGATAAGTACACACACACACACACAAATATGTGCCTTCTATTCCTCTCTCATGTTCAGTGCATGCTGCAGTCATCGCAATTAATGAAGCCATTGAGAAGGGAATCGCAGAGCAGACCATTATAACTCTGAGGAATCCAAATGCAGTTTTAACTTCTGTGGATGATAGTCTCGCAGAGGATTATCAAAAGGAACTTTGGGAAGCCAAGAAAAGAAAAGAAGAGAGCGCAAAACTGAAGGTACTTCATTAGATATTGAGTAAATTCAAAGTATAGTTAACTGTGTTCATATGTATTAGAAATATAGTAGGGTTGTCAATTGAAAAAAGTCACTAATAAGGGGACATTTGAGGCATTACTTAGTATTGATTTTCAGTAACAAGTCAAGGTACAGAAAAAAGGATTTGAAAGTGTGTAGTGAGATGAAGGAATAGAATTCAAACTCATAAAATGCCTGAGGAAATTATATTTCCACTGAAGTTCACAAGAAAAGGACTAAAGGATATGAGTTAAAATATAAAGGATAGATAGCCTTCACTTTGAAAGACCTAGAATCATTTCCCACCTCTTCTTTCATGGAATCCTCATGTTGTCAATTGAGAAAATATTGATTCTAGCTATATTTTCCCTTAAAGTTATTCAATATGAAGTTATGTGTATTGTGTCAAAATCATGCAGCACTATGAAAATAATCTTAATTTTCCTTCATTCCATACCCCCTCACCCCCACCACATGGGCTGAAACCTTTTATCCTGGGTTTATTCTGTATTCCTGGAACCAGCATTGTTCACAATCACGTCTCCTATATCTAGTTTGCTCTGGTATACATTCATCTAGATGATAAAAATTTGAATCTTGTACAAATAAGCATAGTCTGTATCTCTGGGATGATGAAATAAGTTAGAACTTAAATGTCCCACTTTTGCATCATCAGTCGAGCAGATGTGCTAGGCAAAAAAGTCCCTATCATCAAGGGACTCACAGTAGAACTTTCTCTCCAAGTTGTGCTGTAATTGAGGAAATGGCCAAGCACTCTTGCATCTTTGCCAAGAAGACACCAATGGGCTCATGAAGAGTAGGAAATGACTGAACAACAAATGTAAATGTGTTTTTTTTTTTAAAAACTGAACAGTAACAAAACCAAATTTTGATTCTATATCCATTATTTATCTATTTGGCATGATGAGATTCAGTGATACATTTAGAAAATGTTACCTTAAATACCTGGATCCCTAAAACATATTTGCTTTACCTTGGGAATCAGTGAAGATATTGTTTTTCAGAATAGCTTTATTTCTGAAGAGGAAAGAGATGCGTATGAAGAACTGCTGACGCAAGCAGAAATACAAGGGACCATCAATAAAATCAACAGTAAGTTATGTCATTTTGTGAAGGAAGGGAATTGTATTTGCTGTCATAGGTTTCTCTGGCCTGAAACTTGAAAACTTTCTTGCACAACTGTATTTTTTTTTTTTTTTGCCTTTTGGAGGGCAATTGGGGTTAAGTAACTTGCCCAAGGTTACACGGCTAGTTTTTTTGTGTGGATGTTAAGTGTCTGAGGCCGGAACAGAACTCAGGTCCTCCTGACTCTGGGGCAGCACTTTACTCACTGCGCCACCTAGCCACCCCCCACAACTGTATTTTTAAAATAAAAAACAGTATATGAAATGTTACTGTTGCTATTAATGGTACTGCACATGTATCTGGCTAATTTTCATTAAGCTTTGGCGGGGGGGCATAGATTCCATCCTGTCTGGTTCCCCCCTTTTCCCCCTTTCCTTTTAAAGTTCCTCCCTAGTCAGCTCACTTTCTTAGTCACCAGTTTTATCCCATCACTCCCACTTCTGAATACTTACAACGGGGCTTTGAATTTTGTTATGGGTTTTTTTTTTTTAATTTATTTTTCTATACTGAATCTTTTTATTGACTTCACGATTCAAAACAAACTGTTTTCTGCTAGAGAAAGAGAATGCAGATGCCCATCCAGGTAATATGATGTTCTAATGGGAAAGTGACAGCTGTTCTTTTGTTTTGTTTAGCACCTGCCTCTCCACTCCAAAAAGGTCATAGTGTGTAAGAACTGTTTTCTTTCAGCCTACATAGCTTTAGTCCAAGTCAATGAGAATGTTGACAGGCAAGATGAAGGCACACACTGGTGGCAGGTTTGAATCATACAGCTCTGAACCTTTCTGGAATCCTGCAGCTAAATTCCTCATGGTACCTAGTACAGATATGTGATTCTAAAGAAAAGAAAACTCAGGTAATTAAAATAAGCATATGCTAGCTTGGATGCCTCAGCCTGCATTTTCCCCAACTAATACAAGTCACTTCACTCTGAGCTCCAGTAGAGACAGTAAGGAATTATATTTGGATTCTACTTAAGTGAATCTAAATTGCCCATGTATCCTGGAGCCTCAACAGACCCCAGTGTGCCCTTTGTACTACCTTTGGATGAATTTTGCAGACTTGTATTGCAGTTTTTCATTATTTTAAAGCCCAAGATTAATGCATGTGTGTCAGTGTAACTGAAATGCTTTGCTATTAAAATGGTATTCTAATGGTACCACAAAAAAGTTCAGATATTCGTTAAGGGGAAATAAATTTATATATAATTTTGTATTGCTGAATTTTTTTTTAAGAAAAAAAAAAAGAACTACCATATATAGGAAGATAGTGTAGGAATATAAAACCTTCTGAGAGTCTCTTTGAAAAAATGTTCATTTTTTCTAAGGCAGCACCTAACTTTGGGCACATTACTGTTTTCTCTTTTATTCTAACAAAACGGTTTGTCAGTGTGACAGCAGTCAAATACTTTTCACTTGAAGCATCATTTGAAGTTTCTCTTTCTGATAGGTTAAAAAGTCAGGTATTCCATTATGCTAGACAAAAATGAAGTACAGAAAGAAATTAGTGTTGCCAATGAGGTATCCAAGGCTCATAATAAAGTTAGTGAGCACATTCTGTAATAGTATTTTGCCTACATTATTTTTTGAAGAGTTAAAGCCACTATTTTGATTCTAGGAATCAGATTTTCTTTCAAATTTAAAAGAAAATGCATCATGACTACAACATTTTGCTGATGCTCTCAATGCCTAATTTGCCTGGCTGCTAATTTGCTTCAAGTTAGGTTATATATTTTCCCCCTCCTTTTTTAAATTGAAAAGGTATTCATAACTTAGTGAAATGATTTTGGCTAGTAATAGTGATATGAACGTTAAATTATTAAACAGTGTTGCGTGACTTGATGGCTTTGATATAGAAAAAAAAACATTTTGAAGCCTTTGATCTCTCCTCACTTGATAATGTATACTTTAACAAGACCAAAACTGAATTTTGGGGAAAAAAATCCTTTTTTTTCTAAATGTATTGTAGTCAAGTCTCACAAAGGATAGTGAGTGATAATTCACTTAAACATTTTTACAATATAAGCTATTGTTCAACCTAGAAAGATTAGACTGCTTTATTTTTCAAATATAAATTTAAGGAGTCTGAAATTTACAGAAACATGTAGTGATTGTGGATCTGACAGGCTTCTATGGTCATCTCTACTAATCCATTTGCCAGAGGCTTCAGCTTGGTGTGAACTGCACTCATATACCATCGTGGCATGGCTCTTGTGTTCTCTTTGTTCTCTAATTATGATCTGCTTTTCCTACAAGATATTACAAGAGAAGGCAGAATTAATGGTCTTGGTTGTGGGAGAAGGGCATGTATTGCTAGTCTTTTCATGCAGATTGTAATTCAATAACATTTGACTCTATTAGGTGTGCGGATCCATTCCTAGGTGTGTGGATCCATTAATTTTGATGTCATGCTTAGCAAAAGAGATGATTCTCCCTTTAAAGGATTAGAAAGAATGGAAAACCTTACTCCATTTATAAAGGTATGGAAGTAACCATAAAATGTAAGGATAGCAAGTTGGTTTCCTTCCAAAGTAATTTTACCTGACATGTTCATTCTGAGATTAATGAAGTGTTCATTTTTCATAACTCTTTGTTTGAAGGAAAGACTAACTTTTGGCTATGAGATGGATGCAGACTAGACATAAGCATTTCCTGATAGTGAGTGATGTCAGACACTGGAATGGTTTACAGAGGAAGTGTGTAGGCTCCTTTTGGATGTCTTTAGAAAGAGAATAAATTTCCATCTGTCAGGAGTGGGTTAGAGGTAATCTTGCCTGCAATTGGACTTGTTAGCAAGAGGACAAGTGATGAAAAGGTCTACAGTTTCTCTGTTAAGTTTTATTAGGGCTGCCTAAATATCTGCCTTAAAGGGATGGAATCCTACTTTTGTCTTTGACTCTATTCCCTGATGGCAGGAGTTGGCAACAGTTCATTCTGTTCCATGTTCTCTGAAAACCATGCCAAATCCATGTTTCCAAATGTCCTCCCTGGAAACCTTAAAGTTTAGTTTGTTGTAACCTGTTAGATTTTATTCCTGGTCTACAGGCAAAGAAACTATAGCTCTGTCTAAAGATCCTTTTTCTTTGAAAAAAAGGTGAAAAAACTGTCTTCACAGCATTTGTTGCAGTATATCTAAAGACATTGACACTTTAATTGCGTGTGGCTTAGTTGTAGCAACCTTTGTTTTTAAGTGTTTGCAAATGATCTAAAAATTGTGATAAGTATCTGTACTTACAGATATTTTTACTTAAAAATAATACTTTTTTTTTTTTTTACAAATGATGCTTTCTTTAAAAACGATTGTAAAATTTGTCTTTGCATGTAACTGGAAAAAAATTATTAAAAAACACTTTGTAGAACACGATAGGAGGAAAGTATTCTGAAAAATATCTATTACTAATCAGTCTACTTCTTAAGAAGCTTTTTATTAACACTGTGTGCCAGGTACTTTGCTAAACACTTGAGATATGAAGCAAAGTAAAAACATGTTTATAACTCTGTTCATAACTGTCAAAACAGATATTGAGCAAATAATCAATTCCACTAATATTTTAGACATTATAGGGGAAGGCATGATTTTGTTCCCTACCTTCAAATGGCTTAGAGTTTAGTTGGGGAGGCAAGGTGAACACATATGGAACATTAGATTACAGTATAGTACTATACAAAATTAAGAGACAAATTGCCAGTTATAGGTTGTACTTCTGTACAGTTTTAGAGGACTGAGATTATTGAAGGCTAGAATAGTCAGGTTTGGTTTCCTGTATGAGATGAGACATGAGACTGGCCCTAAAGGCCCAGATAAACACTTCTAGTTTAGGCACAGTGTTTTGATAGATAGAAGTCTTTTTAAATACCTATAAGATAATAGTTTGATAGGCTAAAAGGGTATGTGGCATTAACTGGTATGTGGATTCATGTTGAAAATTAATGAGTCCTCCTATTTCTGGCATCACATAGTATGGTCTATGCAGAAAGACTAGGCTAGCTCCACCCCCTCCCCAAAGAGTAGTGATCTCTAACACAAATCATAAAGAGACATAATGGGGAAGCAACACAAATGAAAGAAAATTAAATTTTCACTGCAACTTACCATATCCTTCTTCTCTAGGGCTTATTGCTGTTGAACATATCAATGCTGTGATTCGAGAAGGTGTTCCCAGTAACACCGTGACGGCACTCATGAAACCAGAGGCCCAGCTCCCTACTGTTCATCCTTTTGCTGCTGTTATGTATCAGAACGAACTGTTCAGCCTTCAAAGACAGAATGCTTTGGTAAGACCAGAAGGACTCTGGCTACGTGGAGCCCGACGTGACTGTACAAGGGTGGATAGAGTACTTGGTTAAAAGAGCAGAACAGTATTAAAACTGATGTTGTATGGATCATTTGGTTTTTCATCTAATCTTAGAGTGGGATGAAATCCCACAAGGCAGTCAGGCCATTCATAGAATCTGCCTGCTCTCTACTTAAAGCAATAATTCATTAGAAGTCTTCCCCAACAAGCAGTAGGTAGAGCCCTGGGCCTGGAATCATGAAGACCTGAGTTCAAATTTGGCTACAGAAGCTTACTATCTGTGTGAACCTGGGCAAGCCACTTAACCTTTCTTTGCCTTGGTTTCCTCTACAGTTAAATGAGGATAATAACAACACTTACCTTGCAGTGTTGTTGTCATCCTAGACAAATCACTTAACCACTCTGTATTCTGGGCACCTTTCTATGATCATAAATTTTGGACAATTTTCCAGGAGCTCCTATGTCAGTGATGTCACAGATCCATTTTCTATCTCCTGTTCCTATCTAATTGTTAGAAATATTTCTATATTTTGGGCTGGAATCCATCTCTATAATTTCTAACGTTAATTCTAATTTTGTCTTCTGGGACTATGCAGTATAACCCCTTGTTACCGCATTATCACACTTGATAACCACCCCCACAACGAAAAGGAAGTGGGGGAGGAATATTCCCCTCATTCACCATACCCATAGAAACTGAGATCATCAATTTTGCAGGTGTGCCTTCCCCTGACTGATGGCTGTTGTTTTTTTTTTTTTTTTTACAGCAAAGTTGACTGTCTTTATAAGGGACTGTCTCCTAATTTCCATGGTAGAAATGATGAGTTATCTGTGTGACTCCTTTTTGCTGACAAAGTTGCCCAATGACAATAGCAATTACTTCTAACATTCCTGACACTTGAATAACTGACTTTCTCTATCTCTAAGATAGTGGTTTTTCTTCTTTTTGTTTGTTTGTTTTTTTTAACATTTATTTATTAATTTTTAGGTTTCACCATCCACTTCTATAAGTTAGTGGTTTTTCTGAAGACTTACTGATTGTGGGTACCTGCCATCTTTTCTCTGATGGCTGTAGTGGTGAAGTAAAAACCCATTTTGATCCTCCCATGTATAAGACACTATATTGTGTGATGTAACTATAGAAATAAAAAAAAATAACACAATCCCTTTCTTCAAGCAACTTAAGATCCAATGATGGATATAATTTATTGACATAGACATAGAGCTAGATACTGTGGCTATAAATATTTTTTAAAAAATCTTTTGGTTTCCCTTTTTTCCTCTTCTCCCAAATATGTTTACTTCTGTCTTTGCTGTTCCATTGATTTCTTTTTATTTAAACAAATACCTATCTATCCTCTTGTCCTTATTCCACAACTTAATTTACTACCAGTAGTCTGCATAAGTATCTCAAAGCACAAATCAAAAATAACTGTGGTGGTATATTCAACAAACATTTAATACCAACTCACCCAGAGTGGAGTTTGTATTATTGTGCATCATAAGTCAGATGCACATATTACACCATATGTAATAAAGGGCCTCTTGATAGTTGGCCAACCTTCAAAGTCTGCAGTGTTTTTGGCAGCTTCCTCTGGGGTAAACTGAGAGAGACAGCAATTTCTTGTCATACTACAATTATATAATTAATCTATTTCTATTGTCCTGTATCCTCTCTGACCATTTTGAATTTTGCCTTTGGGCCTAAACCTTTTGGGTTTCTGGACAGTTGTGTGGAGTGGAATTTATCTAATCATTTGCCTTCTCCTCATGAACCCCCAGAGCTGTTTTAAAAGTCATTTATTGACCCTGCCAACATATTCCAGTTTCTTCCAGCTAAGATCTTTCAAAGAACAAAAAGTTGCTTAAAATGTTTGTATAAGACTTGTCTGGTGTGATCCAGGTCTAGGTAGATATTTTCCCTTATCTTTTTTAATACAGTGATTAGGAATTGACTGATAATGTTCTGTTCTAACTCTAGAGAAGATAGATTGACATTCAATCTGCCTATGGCAAGCCACCACCCAGCCAACAGACATGAAAGAACCATGTAGGTGAGCACTGAGCAACTATGACTGAGTATCATGAAGACTTCCACTGTTAACTGGTCCATAGTAAAGTGTCTAGACTGAATGCTATGTAGTCTGATCACCTTAGAAAAGGAATCATAAAGAGTAAGTAAAGAAGGGGGGTGGACTCAAAATGGCAGAGTAGAAACAGGATTTCCACAGGGCTTCAGCTTCCACCTCCTCCAATTCATGTAAAAAATGACTCTAGAAAAACTTTGGAGCTACAGAACTCAGCTAACCTCCCGCTGAGGACAGCAGGAAGTGGCCAGTGCAGCGCTCTGGGAGCTGAGCCCAGCCCTACATGAGCCTGAGGTTTTAGCCTCAGGGTGGCCTGATCGGCTGCTGGCTGGAGGGATTTCAGGTCACCAGTAGCTGTGGTGGTTTCCAGAATTATCAACCCATAGATGTTAAGGACAACGTGAGAGGTCCGTACAGTGTGGACTTTGGGACCTGGGAGTTCGTGAGTGTGGTCTGGCCTTTGCCCCCAGGGTGAGAAGCAGCTGAGGCTCCATTGCCATGCAGCCACCCACCTCGTGGCTGCTTTAGAGCTCCTGGTCTGAAGACTGTAGGGCGACCAAGAGACCAGTCTGAGGGGTAATCACTCTTGCTTTAACCTGCCTGGATCTGTATTGCTGTCTAGAGTGGAGGTTCTGGGGTATATGAATACTCTGCCAGAGCATGTGGAGGCTTCAGAGAGGGCACGCAACTAATAGCTCCAGCAGCTGCGAAAACCCCAGCATTTGGGATAAAACTCCCTTTTCTGGCAGCAGCGTTCTACTGTGGCAAAAGGCTCAAAAGTCAAGTAATTGAGTGGCAACATGAGCAAGCAAAGGAAACAAAGCAAACATAGCATTCCGAAATTAGACTCCTATTTTGGGGACAAAAAGGATCAAAGCATGGAACAGGAGGAAGACAGTGAAGTCAGAGCTCCTGCACCAAAAGTTTCAAAGAAAAATATGAGCTGGTTACAGGCCATAGAGGACCTTAAGAAGGATTTTGAAAAGCAAATAAGAGAAGTAGAGGAAAAATTGGGAAGAGAAATGAGAACGATGCAAGAAAATTATGAAATGAGAGTCAACAGCCTAACTAAAGAAAATAATACCTTAAAAATTAGACTAATTCTAATGGCAAAAGAGGCCCAAAAAGGCAATAAGGAGAAGAATGCCTTAAAAAGCCGAATTTGCCATAAGGAAAAAGAATCTCATAAGCTCACTGAAGAGAATCATTCCTTCAGAATTAGATCGGAGCAAATGGAAAATAATGACTTCATGAGAAATCAAGATACTGTTAAACAGATCCAAACAAATGGAAAAATAGAAGGCAATTTAAAATATCTCATGAGAAAAACTACTGACCTGGAAAATAGATCCAGAAGAGAATTTAAATATTATTGGACTACCTGAAAGCCATGATCAAAAAAAGAACCTAGAAATCATCCTTCAAGAAATTCTCAAGGAAAATTGCCCTGATGTTTTAGAACCAGAGGGCAAAATAGAGGTTGAAAGAATCCACCTCCTGAAAAAGATCCCAAAAAGAAAACTCCTAGGAATATTATAGCCAGGTTCTGGAGTTCCTAGGTCAAGGAGAAAATATTACAAGCAGTGAGGAAAAAACAATTTCAGTATTGTGGAAACACAATCAGGATAACTCAGGATCTGGCAGCTTCCACAATGAGGGATCAAAGGACTTGGAATATGATATTCTGGAGGTCAAAGGAGCTGGGAATAAAACCAAGAATCACCTACCCAGCAAAACTTGAGTATCATGTTTCAAGGCAAAGTATGATCATTCAGTAGAATAGAGGACTTTCAAGCATTCTTTTTTTTTTTTTTTAAGCAATCAGGGCTAAGTAACTTGCTCAAGGTTACACGGCCAGTTATTTCTGGGTGTGGTGCTAAGTATCTGAGCCTGGATTTGATCCCCAGGTCATCCCGACACTTGAGCCAGTGCTCTTACTTGCTGAGCCACCTGGCCCCCCCTACTTCCAAGCATTCTTGAT
This sequence comes from Petaurus breviceps papuanus, assembly GCF_028583685.1. Taxonomy (NCBI): domain Eukaryota; kingdom Metazoa; phylum Chordata; class Mammalia; order Diprotodontia; family Petauridae; genus Petaurus; species Petaurus breviceps. The sequence continues at coordinate 15,858,066 of NW_027185903.1, forward strand.
AAAAAACCAGAGTTGAATAGAAAATTTGACATTCAGATACAAGAAGCAAGAGAAGCTAAACAGGGAAAAGAAATCATAACGAACTTATCAAAGTTGAACTACTTGTATTCCTACATGGAAAAATGATAATTGTAACTGATGAAACTTTTTACAGTATGAAAATAGTTGAAGGGAATAGAAATGTATGTATGTATATATGTATGTATACATATGTATATATGTTTATATAGGAGGTTATATGGGTGTATGAATACCTGTGTGAGTGTGTGTATATATGTGTACAGGTATACATAAACAGAGGGCACAGAACCAATTGAATAGGAAGGGATGATACTTAAAAGGTAAAATTAAGAGGTGAGAGAGGAATATAATGAGAAAAGATGGGGAGAGACAGAATGGGATAAATTATCTCATATAGCAGAGGCAAGGGAAGACTGTTGGAGGAGAAGAACAGGAAGGCAAAATGGAAAGAGTCAACCTTATTCTAATTGGATTTGACTTAGGGAGGGAATGACATACACATTAAATAGGATATCTCACCCTACAGGCTAGTAAAGGGGAAGGGGAAGAGAGGGGGCATAATGGAAGCTAAGGCAGGCTGGGTGGGGTTGGGGAGGGAAATCGGAAGCACCCACTTTTGAAAAGGGACAGGATCAAAGTAGAGAATAGAACAAGTGGGGGGTGGGCTAGGATGGAGGGAAATATAGTCAGTCTTTCACAATATATCCACTGTGGAAATGTTTTGCATAGCTACACAGGTACAACTTATATTGAGTTGCTTATCTTCCCAGTAAGGGTGGGTGACAAGGGAGGAAGCGAAAGAATCTGGAATTCAGAGTTTTAAAATTAAATGTTTAAAAATATATATACTTGGGTGGCTAGGTGGCACAGTGAGTAAAGCGCCGGCCCTGGAGTCAGGAGGACCTGAGTTTGGTTCCAGCCTCAGACACTTAACACCCACACAAAAAAATTAGCCGTGTAACCTTGGGCAAGTTACTTAACCCCAATTGCCCTCCAAAAGGCAAAAAAAAAAAAAAAACCAACCCAAAAAGTATATATATATACTTATTATTATTATTTTACATGTAACTAGGAAATGAGATATACAGGCATTGAGGCATAGAGATCCACTGTGCCCTACTGGAATGTCAGAGGGGGTATGGGAGAGAGCACATTGGGGGAGGGGATATTCAGTGGGATCGCTGTGTTGGGGTGGTGGGTAGGAAAAAATGGGGAGAAAATTTGTAATTCAGAAATCTTGTAGAAATGAGTGATGTACATTTAAAAAATTTAAAAAGAGAAAAAAAGAAACTACTTCACAAACAAATGGCACTAATTAAAAAAAACTAAAAAAAAGAATAAGTAAAGAAGAGAACAGATATGTAATGATGCTTTTTGTAAGACCACACAGCTAGTTGATCAGCTATCTCTATTTCTATTTGGTTCTAGAATGCTGAGCCTGGGTCTAAGCACTGATAAACTCTGGGACCTCCAGCACTGAGTTGAGAGATTAAATGTCCCCTTATGACCTTAGTCCACCCCCAATACTGATGGACACTTTCAGTGCCAGACTTTTTAGGCAGACCCAGTCATGCATGAAATTGATTTTCTGAAGGTCCATTTGTAGAATACTGCACAGTGCACCTTCAGTATTGCCAGCTTATTCCCAATGATCTTGGGATTCATTGGATGGAGCTATGTGGTTTCTCTATCTCCTTGCAGCTAAAACTATTCTTGTTTCTCTATCCTTTCTCTACCCATGCTTCCAACATTAATCATGGCTCTGAAATTTAGTAGTCATGATGCATTGATTGGGCCCTTAACTTCTGTGAATTATAGTTTCCTCATCCATAAAATAAGGATAATACTACTAACATTAATCTACCAAAACAGATTGACTTTGAAAATCATCTAAGCCTAAGCTGTTGCCTGCAAAAGCTTTTTAAATCTTAAAGTGCTGGGTCTTCCTTAAGCCCCAGCTCCATGTAGCATTATTCCACATGATCTTCACAGTCACCTTGTAAAATTATCAGCTGTTAATGTTATTATGGATCATACTCTTATTCCTTGACTATTCATTTTGTTTTCTGGAACTCTGGTAGCAGCTCCATTGGCAGAAATGTGCTTAATGAGGTGTTTGTTTTTTAATGATAGTTTGTGTAATACCTAGAAACTTCTCAACACTGACATGTTTTTTAACAGAACTACTTGGCATATGAGGAGCTATCCATTGCAGTAGAAATGTTGTCTGCTGTTGCTTTGCTCAACCAGGCATTGGAAAGCAACGATCTTGTGTCTATACAGAATCATCTCCGAAATCCTTCAATAGGCTTCAATAACCTGGATGAAGAATACTTGGAACGGTAAGAAACCCTTCATTCCTTTCAGTTCTTTTTAAATGCATAGGTGAGATTTTGGCATCATTTCCCCTAAGGACCTCTGATTTCAGGGATGTGGTCATTTTTTTGTCAAGCCCCCTTTGAGAGTTTGTTTATTGATCTTCTATATTCCAGTTGGTCATGAAGTGCTAAAAATGATGATGTAGATTGTCTATACTTCCTTTTGCCAAAAGATAGGCTTGTTTTAATTTAACTGTGTGTGATATAAGGGAAGATCGTACATTAACATGTCAATTTTATGTCATTTAGTATAAAGCTATTACCCTGGGTTTTCTATCAATCAGCATAGGTCTTGTGATGTGACAAAAAAGAAAGACCTGGCTTTGAATCCTATACTGCCTGTGTGAGCCTGACATAATTGACCTTTCAATATTGGATATGGTCACCTTTCGCCCTCCTCAATCCTCCCCCAACCACCAATGTAGTAACACCTGTCATATATCATGCTAGAAAAGGAGAAGAGCAAACACTAATAATATTAGCCTTCATTTTGGCCATTTTCTTGAGACACTGGAATAAAGCCCTAGATATCACACTCCAGCATTCAACTGCTGTTCCATTCATTTGGTGTTCCCAGAATTCACTTCTGGACAACAAAGACAGAAGAGCTTTTGCTGTAGATTGGATTAATGTTCTTATCTGAAGTGAAAAGTTTGAGAAACGTTGCTGAACAAGCCAGAGGCAAAACTCAGGGTAGTTAAAAGTCAAGCTTTGAGTGTTTCATTGTTTATATTTGTGACCACCAGAGGGAGATACAGCCTCAGCTCTCTTATCTGGTTAATTATTTTTTCCCCTCTGATGTCGGATCTCTAGGATCTAGAACTGTATGTATGTTAATTAGCTATATCTTAGAGCTGTAATAAAAAGCCTATGCCCTTTATTCTATAAACTAGATAGTGAAAAAGTAGATCAGTTTATATTGATTACGTGGACTTATTTTTAGTTTGATTATAGGATTTAACTCTTTTCTTTAGGAAAAGCCATCCCTAACAGCTAAGCCAGACTAACATAGATAGTCTTCAATCTAGATTACCTATAGATTTAGTGAATAGATAGATTGAGAAGACTTTATCATTTTGTAACAGATAATTTAGAATAGGATATTCTAAAATAATCATACAATTACTCTTTTTTTAAAAGACTAAATTCCCATTGCTAGCATAAAGAGGGGTTGACAAGAGGTTAAGTTTCTCTTTTCCAGCAGATGGAGAAAGATTAGCCAGAGGTTAAGTATTTTTCTCCTAGTCTCAGGAGATAAGCTTTTTTCTTGAACTAGAGTCTAAGTTGAGAATCTCCTAAGGAAGATGAGGAGTCACTGCTAACCATTAACCACAAGTTCATTTTTCCCAGTACACTTGCTGGTTGCAAAAGGCACTACCTGTAAAAGGAAAAAATTCCTGGGTAGGATTAAGAAAGCCTGGGAGAAGCTAGCTAGTCAGGTGACCTGCCTTGTCCCATGGAATTATGTTTAAAATAAGGTTCTATCATTTTTCTCATTCCTCTTTTCTGTTATAAGAATTGGTTCTGTAAATCATTCCTTGTCTCTGACCTCTGAGGAATGAAAGTGATCTGGTTTAATGTGCAAATGCTAACTTTGCAAATTAAATTATAGATGTCATGGTTAAAAAACAAAGAGAGAGAGATCACCTAGTCCAACTACCTCTTTTAATAGATAAGGAAACTGAGGCTTAGATAGGTTAATTGACTTGCTTATGGTCACATAGTTTTTACTGGTAGAGAAAGGATTTTAGTCCAGATCTTCTAACTCCAAATTCAGCCCTCTGCCATACTGTCCTTCTCACTATGACCTCCCCCTTCCCAATTCAGCAAACATAATATGTACCAAACTCTATGCAGTGAACTACAGTTATATAACTTTGATGAAGATAAACCTTTGAGCTGTGAGATCCCTTCTGCCTTCATGGCTGTTTCAGTCTAGGAGAGGGATGTGACCCATCCACTTGTACTAATAATACAAAATATTGTGTGATCATTTCACTACACAGAAGCTATCTCACCTTATAAAACAGAGATTTCTCAAGGGGACCCAAAGTATCCCATAGTTGCTATAAGAGGTCTAAGAATGGAGGTGAGAGAATCTGATCCTGAAATTGCCATCTCAATCTCAGCTTCCCTTTGGCCACACACTTGAATGAAATATTAGGAGGAGTCCTTCATAATAACTTTCTTGTAAGATAGCTTTCCTGCTGACAGGGAGTTAGGATAATCTGACAAAGTCGTAGACCTTAGTTCAAGTCATTTATTTGCTTCCTGACCTTGAATCACTTAAATTCCCCTGCTTTGGCTTCCTCATCTATATAAGGGATTTTGCGGTAGCATGATAGGTAGACTAGGTGATTTCTGAGTTACCTGGCCCATGAGGAGCTGTCCATTTCAGTAGAAATGGTGTCTGTTGTCTCTCAACCAGGCATTGGAAACCAATGAACTTGTATCCCTTTCCTAGATTATAAGGGCAAAAAATTATCTCAGAGCTTTTTAATATTTTCTCTTTCTAATAAAGGTAGTGAGAAGACAATGAAAGGATTCCTCTTTTCCTTTTGGTCCCTTTTAAAAATTCCCATTTTATGAGTTAAAAATAGCTTTAAGTAGCTAATGGTCAATAAGCATAAAAGATAAAGTATCTTATTCACGTAACTGAAAATAGACCAGTATAGATGGATTTTAGAATGCAAAGACAGTATCAGCCAAAAAAAAGAGGATTTACTAGGTGTTTGCTATGTGCCAGGCACTGTGCTAAGTTCTGGAAATAGAAAGAAGGGAAAGATCATGGTTTTTGCTTTCAAGAAGCTCTCACTTAAGTGGGGGAGACAACATACAAAGAGCTGAGTACATACAAGATAGATTCAAAATAGATGGAAAGCCAGATCAGAAACGATGGCATTAGCAGCTTGAGGGACTGGGAAAGTCCTCCTGAAGAAGGTGGAATTTCAACCAAATGTTAATGGAAGCCAAGGGTACTTAGAGCCAAAGGTGGTGAGGAAGGGAAGGCAGAGGAGAAGAAAAAGGAGATGAGAAAAGATTGTAAATTCATTACCGAAAATTCTTTTCAGTACTTAAAAAAAAGTTTTTTTTTTTTTTAACAAATTAAATATATTAGTATTTGAAAAGCTCCTTAACTATATATTAATCCTAGGCAAGGTCTATTCCAACCATAACATTCTATGCTTATGTGCAAGATTATTAGCTAATTTCTTTGTATATAACATGAAATTTCTTTGTGTCCTATATTGTTCTTTTTTTGCTTTCTCTTATTGCCAGAAAATTAATTTATTCCTGTGAAATTATTGTCATGCTGATGACTGACCAAGAAGCATGTTCTGTGTGTAGAATTTTACTCTTTCCTCTACAAAGAGAATTTGGTACAAATGATATTTATGAATTAGAATGCATCCCAAACTTCTAGTCGTCATTTTTCTAGGTTTTAGATTACCTTTTTTCAATTATCAAGTGTTTCCCTGTCTCTTCATACCCTTCTCCTTGCTTAGCAAGTTGTTATTACTGATTATATAAGAAGCAATTGATGTGTAGTTCTCATACAGAGGATTTGAGACTGAATAATAGTACAGTTATAGAAGAGAAAGTGATAGATTCTTTGCCAGGATTGCCACCTGAGAATTTGTCTTATAACCCTCAAGATATTCTAAGGATGTAGTGTGTTGTTCTGGAAAGAATATTGCATTTAGAGTCAGAAAATCTGGAATTTGGTCCCATTTTTGCCTCTTACTTTCTGTGTAACCTTTGGCAGATCACCACACAGAAAGACTTCCCTTCTTAATAAACCCTAATCAGTACCATTCAGCAAAACTTGATGTCACAATGTTCCTGTTAGCACTGTAGTGGGTGTTTTTTGAGTCAGAGTGGAAGGTTATCCTACTCTCAAGGGACTTGCTAATTAAATGCTAGAAAACATAGGCAACTAAGCAATATGCCAAGAGTTATGTAGGGGGGGGGGGGCGGCCAGGTGGCTCAGCGAGTAAGAGCACTGGCTCCAGTGTCGGGATGACCTGGGGATCAAATCTGGGCTCAGATACTTAGCACCACACCCAGAAATAACTGGCCATGTAACCTTGAGCAAGTTACTTAACCCCGATTGCTTTAAAAAAAAAAAAAGAGTTATGTAGGGACCGTGGCTAGTACATAGCAGGAGAAAGATTTGCATGGGTTTAACATTTGTGGTTTTGAGTAGGATGCTTGAACAGAGCTAAGGAATTTTGGAAAGAGAGAACAGCAACTTTAACTATATGACCTTTAGAGGTTGGTGACGTGGTAAAAGACCCAGGGCTCATGTACTAAACTCTAAGTCCTGTGACCTAGGGCAGATCTGAAACTTTCTCCATCTAAGTTTCTTTAGATGTAAAATGAGGAGGATAAAAATCATACGTTCCTTATTTACCTTGGGAGGTTATTGTGAGAATCAGATAAGGTGGTATATGCAGTCAAAGTGTTTATGGATATGCTAAATCAATTTGGTTAAATTTTAAAGAAAATTAATGCTAGAACAGTTGAACTTGATGCATGTGATATTGAATATAAAAGTGCCTTTGTAAATTGCAAAGATAGATAACATAGTCAGAGAAGAGACAGAGAGATTGGGATGGGGGGAGGGAGACAAAAGGAGGGGAGGGAGAGAAAGAGAACCTTTATTAAGTACTTCCTACATGCCAGATCCCCCAAGAAGCTCTACAAATACAAGCCAAAGGAAAAAAAAAAAGACTAGCCACTCTCTTCTCCTACCTTGATGGAGCTTACATTCAAATGGGGGAGTATCAATATGTAAAACAGTGCTGAAAACAGGGTTTGGAGAAGGGGGAAGGCAGAAAAACCTGGGAATGCAGGAGCAGAATCTGGAGAGGAGTAGAATGGTCTGAGAACTTCCTTAGATGGTGGTCCTAGGCAAGGGCTCGTTGGCTCAGAGGAGAGAGCTCCAGGGCAGAGGCATGTTTGGTGCAAGGGGTAGAGGATAAAAAAGTCCAGAGAGTTAAGAGTGGAGAAACACGTGTGTGTGGTGACAGAGAGAGAGAGAGAGAGAGACAGAGAGGGAAGGAGAGAAGGAGAATCTGATTCAGATCTGTGATTTCATCAGTATAGGGAATTTGTGTGTATGTACTACTTCCCCTGATGGACATCAGTAAGTCATCTATCTGTAACTTTCACTTTACCTAGAAGCGTTGTGAAATTGCAAGAAGGAACTTGTTCCTTGGTTAAAAAGTTAATATTTATCAGAGACTAAATATGAACACAGTTCTGTCTGATATCTCTACTTTCATATCCCACAAGCAATTCCCACTCATGTACAAAATGAAACTTCCTATTTCCCCCCCTAAACCCCTTTCTCTAAAATCTCCTTTTTCTGTTGTTTTTTTTTTTTTCTTTTTGGAGGATAGAAGGTAGGGCAATTGGGGTTGTGACTCGCCCAAGGTCACACAGCTAGTTTTTGTGTTAAGTGTCTGAGGTCATATTTGAACTCAGGTTCTTCTGACTCCAGGGCTGGTGCTCTGTTCACTGTGCCCACCTAGCTGCCCCCAAAATCTCCTTTTTCTAAGTCACCACTATCCATCCTTTCAGTCCCTCAGGTTTCTAACATAGTAGTCATTCTTTATTCTTCACTCTCCTCTAAACTCTCAATTAAGGCAGTTGTAATGACCTTTAATTAAAAATTTTCCTTAAAAATTGAACCTAAATTCCTTCAAACTTGCTTGATAAGTATTTAAATTTATTTCCGTGTGATAAGACAACTAGGAGGGAGCACAGTAAATAGCAAGTGTTGAACCTTGAGTCAGGCGGACCTGAGTTCAAAACTGGCCTCAGATGCTTACCAGCTATGGGACCCTGGGCAAATCCCTTCGCCTCTGTCTGCTTCAGTTTCCTGATCTGTAAAATGGGGAGAATCATAGCACCTACTTCCCAAGGTTGTGGTGAGGATCAAATAAGATAATATTTACCAAGAGCTTTTCAAACCTTTATTAAAGCTTTCTAGAAATGCCATTACTGTCGTCTTTTGTTAACCCTTTGATGCATGTGCAATTTCAGTTACCTTGTTCATTCTATGTTCCCAACATCTCTTACACCCATAGTCCATTGACATTCAGTCCTTTATCAACTCTCACTTAGACTCAAGCAATAAATCTCCTTGGATCAAGTCTATCCTCCCTCCAAGTCATTCACTGTATTGCCAAGGCAATATTCACAGCACTGACATTGACTGAATATGCTAGTATAGTTCTGAATTGCAAGATATGACAGACTTTCCATATAGGAGACAGAAGCAAAACATTTATTTAGACACCAGAAAGCCAAGTCCCAACACCAGAAAACTGAATTCATCATAGCAACAAAGAAATCTATACACAATAACACTGAAGAGAGTAGCACCTTCCCAAAGTCTTCCCACAAACACTCACAAGCTTAGCTGTCTGCTTGCCTTGGTCCTCTCTCCTCCCTCCAGCTCTAACTGCTCTGACTCACAGCTTCCTCACAGCTCTGCTCCACCCTTTTCAGCAAACTCCTCCTACCAAAGACTCCATGTGATTGCATTTGGCCTATTAAGAGGCAGGGAAGATCTTCCAATTCCCCCAGGCCTATTAAGGGGCAGGGAAGATCTTCAAATTACCATTACCATTACCATTAGATCCTCCACACAGCTGCTAAATTGATCCTACAATATATGCCTGACTATGTCTTCACCCTTCTTAAGACTCTTCAGGGGGTCCCTCTTATATCTAGGATAAAATACAAGCTTCTGTCTTTAGTACCAGCCCCTTTACAGTACTAGATTCAGACCTCCTTACTATATCAATTTTAAATTATTCTATCTTTTATAATGTACATTCCAGTTTTGAGGGATCAGAGACTGTTCTATTTTGCTTTGGTTACCTTGGCCCCCATACTGTATTGTGCCTACAGAAGTTAGCATTTTATATATGCTCATTATTGAATCATGTTGAAGACCAGGCCCCTCTATCAGCTACATACCATGTTGCCCCACTTTTCTTAGATAGTTTCCTTTATAATATTTAAGTCTCAGTATTTTTGTAATTTTGTAATAAATAAACTCAAAAAAGTTGTTGACAGAATTATGGTGATTTTTGTCTTCCACAGATATGCTAGCACTCTCTTGTCAATTAAAACAGAAGCCTCATCTCAAGGACAAGATAATTTGAGGTGGAATGAAATCCAAAATTGTATTGATATGGTTAATGTGGAAATTCGAGAAGAAAATGAAAGTAAGTGCACCGAGTTCAGTTTTCCAGAATGGTTGAGGAAGTAGGTATACTGAATAATCGAAGGCTTGTTTTCAAAGCAATTATTTAATTATTTTTTTTGTTTTAGCTCCTTTTTGTGTAAATTGTTCTATTCTCTGTTGCATTATTATTTTTTTTTTTGCCTTAGTAAATGGAGAGAATTGGAATAGATTTTTTTTAAGGTGCCTGCTAGGTTTGACATTTTTACATGGTAATGAATGTAATTTAGCCTTTTCTTCACTGTAGAGCTCTGATCATCATTTTGATCATTGACCGTAATAGAAATGTATGTAAAATATGTGGGATATTGGACATTTACTCAGCCACGGAAGCATCTTACAACTTGGTTCCTTGAATAACTAGGAAACAGCTGATAGCACCATATCTAGAGTGCTAGAACCAGAATTAGGAAGGCTTGAGTTCAGATCCTATTTCGGATGCTTACTAGATGTGTAACCCTGGGAAAATCATGTCTTCCTCAGTTTCCTCAATTGTACTGTGGGGAAAATAATAATACCTGCCTCCCAGGGTTTTAAAGCACTTAGCATGTTGCCTGTCACATAGTGGGTGCTTAATAAATCCTTGTTTCTTTTCCTTCCTTTCCTTAAATAAGTTGCTGATATCATTTTAGATTATATAGGTATTAAATTAAATAAAAATCAGGAGATTTTAGTCTAATCCCAGCCGTGCCACTAAATCCTTTGTGACTTGGAAAAATCACTTGGGACAGCTAGGTGGCACAGTGAATAGAACACCAGCCCTGGAGTCAGGAGGACTGGAGTTCAAATACAGCCTCAGACATGTAACACTTGTTATATATAATAATAGATAGATAGACAGATAGCCATGTGACCTTGGGCAAGTCACTTAACCCCAATTGCCCTGCCTTTATTTTGGTTTTGCAGGGGGGAAGGCAGGGCAGTTGGTAAAGTGACTTGCCCAAGGTCACATGGCTAGTAAGTGTTAAGTATCTGAGGTCAGATTTGAAATCAGGTCCTCCTGACTGCAGGGCAGGTGCTCTATTCACTGCACCACCTAGCTGCCTACCTTCCCCCCTCCAAAAAGCAAAACAAACAAACCAAAAAAAAAAAAACCCCCCACACACACAAAAAAAACAAAATCACTTGACCTCTCTGGACCTCAATTTTTTAATATATAAAAGGAGGATTTTGTACTGGATAACCTCTAAGCTCCCTTGTGGGACATTTTAAGCCTTATTTTCTTATATTTGCCTCTCTCCCCTTTGTTATCTTCTCTGTCTTGATCACCTCATTTGATTTGTCAGCTTGTCTTGTTTTAATTTCTCTGAATTCACAGAGGTTGTGCAGCATCTTTTTCCTCATGCTTTTGATTTATTTACATTGTTTTTTGATGGGTTTTGAAGGAATGTTAAATAACCTTTTTGGTGTTAGTTTTTAATTCTTATTAGCCTTCTCATTGCTTGAAATTCCCAAAATTCTCTTAGACCTAGTCTACTGTAGCTGCTCAAAAATGTGATTGCCCAATCTCTGGACCTGACTGTACCTTCCCCTTCAGCTCCTGCCATGGACACTGCTCCCCAAACTCCATATCTTTATCTGCAGCTTTCTGATAGATTTTATCACATAAGTATTTTGCTGGCCTCTCAAATTTAGCATGTTGGAAATCAAACTCATCATTCCTTTCTTGCTTCCTTATCCCATAAATATAACCTTTGGCCTCTCCTCAATGGATGATGCTGTTGCCACCAGACACCCAGCAATCTATTTTGTGCCATTTCCATTCCCTCATTAAAAGCATCATCACAGTACCTTCCTCACAGCAGGCCCTGGAGCAGCATTCTTCCTACTCTATCCCATGCACTGAACTGTGGTGCTGATCATGGTTGCCAGCTCACTAAGCAGTTGTCCAGTAACCTGGGGGAAACAGAATTACCAGAATGGACAATCCTCCAGGACTGTGTCCAAGAGCTGACCTCTGAGGTTCAGACCTAAAGCAGAAAAAAAATCAGTATGGTGCAGTAAGGGTCCTTTCATTCATTTTGTCTACACCAGTCTGGCCTTTACAGTTGTTCATGAACAACCCTTTCTCCAGTCCACATGCATACATACGTAGTACTCCAATATCCTGTGCACTCTGGGGTGTTCATGCTCCTTATACAGAAGCCCTAGAGAAGAAAGAATATTAGGCTCTGGTATGGGCCCTCCCAGTGGGAAAAGTCATTAAAACTGTTTTGAAGTAGAAGAAAGAAAAAGAAAATCATATTCATCATTTTCCCTTATCCCTCTAAACACACACACACACATACACACACCTCTACCAACAGTGTAAAAAACAACACAAAATTTTTTATTTTTGGATGCTTTCTTTCTATTCATGGTACCACCACCCCCCTCAGGCCTGTGAAAGGCTTTTTGATAATTTTTTTGTTATTCTCAACTTGACACACAAGAACTTTTCATGTACAAGGAAAGAAAAAGTAAATCGACTATCAAACTACAAATCTCCATTATATCTAGTTTGTTTCTTTTCTTAAACTATGTAACAAATTCGGTATGTTAGTTTCAAAGCTATCCTATTTGTTTGTGTCTCCCTCTTAACCTGCCCCTTTTCTCTTCTATAAGTGCTTTACATACTTTATTGACATTTGTTTCTTTTCTCATTTTTGATATTTCTGTCTTTAACTCTTTCCCCTTCCCCACCTTCCTAAAAGAAACGAAAACTTTCCCTTGTAACAAATAAGCACAGTCAAGCAAAGCAGATTTATCCATCAACCATGTCTGAAAATGCATTTTTCATTCAGCACCTCTAGAATATTGTTCATCTTCCAAAAGGGGAGAAACATGAGATCATCAATTTACTCAAGAAACTGATCATTGAAGGGGTCAGAGTTCCAAGGTCTTTCATGTTTTCTTTCTTTAGAATGTTGTAGTCATTGTATAAATTATTCTCCTGGTTCTGCTCACTTCATTGCGTCCATTCATACAAGTTTTCCCAGGTTTCTCTGCAACTATACTCTTTGAGTCATGCAAGACAGTAACATTCCATTGTATTTATATATAAACATTAGTCATCTTTAATTTTCTATGTACCACTAATTTAATAAACATTATGGAGTGCCTGTATGGCACTGGGATCATTGTTGTGTAATGTACACAGGGCAAAGATAAATTTAGACAAAATCCGAAGGCTGAATGCCCAGCTTTGGGAAGCAGTTACCTTCCCTCAGAGAATTGTTGACCATTGTCTCCAATCAGATGCCAGCTTTTTAAATCTTTAACTCTACAATGTCTCTCTCATCTATTCTTTCCTTTCTGTTCCTTACTCTTTCATCCTAGATATTAATCTGTACTCTGGCAGTAGCATACTGACTATTCTTCCTTCCTCTAGTCTCCTCCTTCTTCCAATGTATTCTCTACATTGTGGCCAAATTAGTTTTGATCATGTTTACTAACTTGCCCTAAACACATTAGTTATTTCCCTCTACTTTCAGAATGAAATACAGACTCCTTAGTTTAGCTTTCAAGGAACTCTATGATCTGATTCTAACTTACCATTCCAGCTTTTTGTCCCAGTCCATAGACCATGCACCAGTCAAATTGCCCTCTTTGTCCAGTACTAAATGTTCTTGCCCCTGTATCTTTGTTAATTCTGTTCCCTCCACCACCCAATCCTCTTCAACCCTTCTTTAAGCTCCAGCCAAAGTATAACCTTTCTGAGGAAGCCTTCTCAAATTTCCTTGCTCTTTATTTTATTTTATTTTTTGCTTTTGGGAGGGGGAGGGCAGGGCAGTTGGGGTTACGTGACTTGCCTGAGGTGACAAGGCTAGTAAGTGTTAAGTGTCTGAGGCCATGTTTGGACTCAGGTCCTCCTGACTCCAGGGCCAGTTCTCTGTTCACTGTGCCACCTAGCTGTCTCCTTGCTCTTTATTTTTGCTGACCTGCTACTTCCACCCCATTCCTCAATTAGGAAGCAAATAATCCCTCCCTCTCACCCCCTGCATATCTATAGTTCTTTGTCCATCTCTTTCTGAATGTACATTCTATGTCATTTTACTTATGTACATGCATTGCGACCACAAGCTGCTTGGGAGCAGGTTAGATGTGTTCATTCACCTTTGTATACTCTAAAGGACCTAGCATATCATAATGTTTAATACTCAATGGATATTTTTTTAAAGTCACTGAATAAGTGATTTTTTTAAATTTTATTTTTTTTTTGCTTTTTGGAGGGGGGAAGGCAGGGCAGTTGGGGTTAAGTGGCTTGCCCAAGGTCACACAGCTAGTAAGCGTTAAGTGTCTGAGGTTGGATTTGAACTCAGGTCCTCCTGACTCCAGGATCAGTGCTGTATTCACTGTGCCACCTAGCTGCCCCTGAATGATTTTTTTACTGAAGGAGTATGTCTACAATCACAATACTTCACTGAGATAGAGCTGGAAGGGACCCCATTTTACAGATAAGGAATTTGAGGCCCAGGAATATTAAGTGTCTTTTGTTGTCAACATTACATTCTACCCAGTTGTATGATTTTGGCCAAATAACTGATAGATAGTAAATCTAGAATGTAATGAGCTGAAGATATAATAGAGAAGAAATTGGAAAGAAACTTTTCCCAGCTGTGTTCATCCATGTTCCTTCTTCTAGGAAAGCTTATTTTTCTGTTCACATATGTTTAGAAGGATGCCTCCAGCCATGTAGTATATCCAAGTGAATTTTTTCTTTTCTATCTTTCTATTCTCTGTTTGACTTCTTTCAAAACAGGTCATTTAAATAAGTCCCATTTAAGTGAACTCCATGGAGCTGCCTAAATTATTTCTGTAGTAGGATTTCCTTATGTGAGATATTACTTAAAATAAGTAGTGAATAAACTGAGGTTTCCAAAGTGTTTATGCTTAAAGAGGTAATCTTTGACCACAAAGAGAGACAGTGATGTACATGTGGCCAGGAGGCTTCTGGGTAATTTTTTCCCCAGCTCCTATGAGGTCATTTACTATGACCTCACCAATTCATGTTTTTAGAAACACACCAAAAAGAAAACCTAACCAGGTACCTTCAATCAGCTGTGAACTGGCATGGAGTCCAAAGGAAATAACCCAGGTGATCCGTCATCAGGAATGCATTCTTAAATTTGATTGGACTTGATTCACCAAGGATATCCCTTTTGCTGGAGTGTTAAAAGCACTCAACAGAAGACTGGAGTGTTCTGTGCTCTCCAGGTTATCAATTCTATTGTGTGAAGTGCTGTTCATCCCATGTATGTGTATAGTACTTTAGACTTTTCAAAGCACTTTCACATACATTCTCATTGTTTTTGAGAGACAAGTTGCATCTTAGATGATACGATTGTTTATATTCACAGAGACTTAATCATACTCTTATAAATTGTGGCTGATTTTTAATGTCTTTATTTTGGGGTTGATAAATTCCTTAAAATATTACCAGTATAAAGCATTGGCAGGCCAACTAGTTTGTAAAGGTCTTATTCGATTTTTTAAAGGCTTATCTTGAGGACTACTCTTTAAACGAATTTAAGAGTAATTAGACTCTTTTGACACTTCATATTGGTAAAGTTTTCACTTTTTGTTTTAAAAGAGACTGCAGATACTTCCTCTTTTCCAAAAATATATTCTGTAAGTTAGCAATACTCAGTACCAAGTTGTTGGCTATGAGCCTTAACCTGGGAATACTTTGCTGTCCCTCAATTCATGTGCATAATGCTAGCTTTTCTGAGAATAGGGTATAAAAACAAAAAGTTCTCATCTTGTTGGAATGTCCATTGTTTGCTTTCTGTCTCACTGTAATCCTTAAGTCCTGTAATGGAGATAGGTGAGATACAAGGCAATCTCAGAAGAGGTCATAATATACCAATTTATTCTTTGGTACAAACCATTAGTTCTCTACAGCATGGATTTATAATTTCCCACATTTATTATAGGGATATTTTTAAAAGGCAAGTTAGCTTTATTTCTAATATAAGGCTATTCCCAAACATGTTTTATAATTGGCTCTTGTTCACCTGAAAAGTTACTTTATTAGGCATTAGTTCTTTTTATATATCCCCCAGTTTGTTTTTATTGAGTCAAATGAAGTGAAAGTTTACTCAGCAGTATTAGGAAACCAGGATTCTCCTCTAAACCTTATTGTCTCAGTCTTCTTCTATGTAAAATGGTTGTATTTGTCTCAGTCTTGAAGGTCCTTTCCAAGGCCTAAGTTCTCTAACTCTTGATTGTGTAATATTCAAGGAATGAACACTTATTTTATAATAATTGTCATGCCTCTAGATGTGTAATTTCATTTTTTCCTCTTTGGAGAATGGAATTTGCAATATTTAAAACATCTAATATGTTGTGATTTTAAAGAAAACTAACATTTTCTCAGTAGAACCATCTTCTTTCCTCTTTTTTAGGAAATGTCGCCATTGAGCACATTAATAAAGCTATTGATGAGAAAAATCCCAAGCAAACTTTGGAGTCACTGTTGTTACCTGCCGCCAGATTGAGAAATGTGAACCCAGACCATGGTTATCACTATCAAGATGTTCTGTTTAATGCTAAATCAGAAAAAATGAAGGTGAGTTCAGTGTCTCAAGATGCGTACATGTACAACGCTGCCCCTGGGAAAAAGCCGGAAACCTTTTTCTTAACCTATGCCATGTCCTTTCTTTTCATCTTTTGCCCTGGGCTCCCTCAGTGGATCTGAGGCAGCAGTGTTCAGACTTGCCAGTTCATGCCTAGTTCCATTCACTAATTATTGACTGATAACTTCATGCTTTTTCTTAGCAGTTTACTAGGCTCAGGGTGTGGAGAAAAGAAGGGCAGGTATTGGTCAGGAAGTAGTAGGGCTACATTCCTGTTCTTAAGATGCTTGGCATTCACGGTGAGCAGATAAGTCATACGCGCTTTCAATTTCACACTTGCCCCATACTCTTTCTATGCCAGAATGTGTGTAATGTGGATTACAGGATCAAAGACAGTAGCTACTGGCTTAGACTCTTAACCTGAGGACCACGGACTTCCAAGGAGTCCTTGGATTTACAGAATTCCATGAAATTGGATGGGGCAAAAAAAAAAAAAATTACATCTTTATTTTCACTAATCTCTAACTGAAATTTCACATTTCCTTCAATTATTTTAAAACATTATTTTTCAGAATGGCCTGTAAGCATCATCATATTGCCAAAAGAAGGAGGAGGCATATGACACCCAAAAATGTCAACCCCAGGTTTAGACTTTCTCCTTTATGGAAAATAGAGGATTTGAGCAAGTCATTGAAAGATTGTCAAGGTTTGGTTCTATGACTTACAGGATATTCTAGGCAAGGGGAAAAGCTCACACAAAGTCTAAGAGTGTTTCCTTCCTTTTTCCCCAGGGCCTCAAAGGTTTCCCAGGATTTTAGTGAATTTTTTTGGCCATGTGAGCCTGTACCAATATCCTAAGTCAGTGGTTTATTTATAAGGAACCTTAAAGCCCCTAATACCTGTGCTAGCGGGTTGTTATTGGTCATGAACTGCCCTTGGTCCATACTCATTAAGCCTCGGGGAATATAAGAGGTTGAATCAAGATGAGCAGAGAAGACATAGTCTATCTAGCTCATAGCTGCCCAAGGAGTCTTCTCTTAGATCAACCCAACTCCAGAGATACCAAGAACTGTTAGAAGCAGGGATTGCAGGACCCTTCCAGAGAATTCCAGTCTCAGAGGCAGCATGAAACCTCAGCTCAAATATTGCCTCACATTCTTACCGGTTATTTGACTTTGGGTAAACTGCTTAACCTGTTTGTGTCATGAATTAAGAGGTTGGACTTGACAGTTCTAGGGTTCTTTCTAGTCACAGTCCTATGCTCCTATAAAATACTTTCCTAAGGAGTTCTTCAGAGTGTGCAAAAACCCCCAAACAGTGAAGTCTTTTAATCTGACAAAAGGCACCTGAGGAAGATTCTTATCAAATAACAGTTGGTTATTGTTTTGATCTGTACCACACTTCCTAGGCCCTAGATCTGCTCTGGAATGATCCAAGGTTGCAGGAAGAAGATGTTCAATATGTCCCAACTTGCATTTTTACTTGACTGTGAAATTACCCAAAGAACTCTACTAAAGCAGATTCACTGAGCCACATATGGAAATTTGAAAATTTTTGTCATTTATGTTCCTCTTGGGATGTAGGCAGGGAAGTGAGAAGTCAAAATATTAAGTTTCTGTCTTTGCAGGATGCTATGGTAGCTTCGTCAGAGAGCAGAAACTTTCTCCAGGGGATTCTGGGACCATTGCCCATGGATAGAAAGGGGACAGAAGCATCCTGTCTAAGACCTTGGGAAAACCGCAGTCACAGTGAGAGAAAAAAGTCAGAGAGAGACCAATAAGAGAATGATTCTCTCTGTCTTATCTCTTCCTGCTTGCTTCCTTATCTCCTTCCTGAGTTTGTTTGGGGGATGGGAGGGATAGCATTGGTGGGGATAACACTCTTTTTCTGGCCTACCTCTTCCCCAATTCTGCCAGCCTCAAACATTTTCTAGACTATATCTCAGACTTTCAGAGTTGTGTGGTTGTGCCTGGTTCTGTTAGGCTCTCAGAAAATGTCAGGCCTGGCTAATTTAGAGTACTGTAACATTTGGAGGCCCTAAGGGAAGAGGAATATGAGAACAGGGTCCTGGCTTGAGCAACAGAAGTCTTTGGTCTGTCATTGACCCACTCTCTCATTTTGTTAATCTCCAACTCCATCCCTCCCCATGTAATAAACCAGTAGACCCAGTGTTTTTAACTTTTTGGATGTAGTCCATTGAAATTGCATTATTTATGTCCTTAAGCAGCTGTATAGAAAAACTCACATAATAGAGTAAGCATACAAAGTACAGCAACCTCTTTAGGAGAACCCTAGTTAATTAAATCTGTAAAATGTTAGCGTCAGAATAGATGTTTTGTAAGATCCTGCAGTCAGGAAGATCTGGGTTCAAATCTGGCCTTGGGCACGAAATAGTGGTATGACCCTGGGAAAGTCACTAAACCAGTATTTGCCTCAGTTCCTCATCTGTAAAATGGGAACACACTGGAGAAGGAAATGCAGACCACTCTAGTATCTTTGCCAAGAGAAAACCCCAAGGACAATGTCCGGGGGGTGAATAGAGTTAGGCCGGAACAACAAGATCCTTTAAGTTCTAGGATCACATGATTCTCTGATTCTGTGAAATTTCTTCTTGAATTAAAGCCCTTTTCCCCCTTACTTAAAAAATTTTGCTCCCTACCTCCCATCACTTTCTCTTTCATCATGACTTCTGGGTCTTTTGCTCATTGTATTCTTGGTCAAATTGATTGAGACTGCTGACTTGACAGGGTTTGCTTGACTTTGATATGCCAATGACATGACAAAGGAAGTCTGGTATTGTAGTTACATGGAACCCCCCCCCCCATCCCCCTTTTATCATTACATCAGACCAAAGAAAACGAAATTCAATACGCATCCCTTCAGTGCCTTCTGTAGACAAGGTCCTGTACCCTATAGGTGCTGAGGACTCAAAGGCAAAAAACAAACCAATCTTCACCCTGAACAGTCTTATGTTCTAGCTTCCAAAATTCTAATGTAAAAACATATACACTATGTTGCTTCTGATATGGATACAAATGAAAGCTGGTGTCATTAACTTTTCTATAGAGGCAGCTATGTGGTATAATGGAGAATGTGGTTCTATCAGCATTCTGGGTCAGAGTCAGGAAGACTGACCTCAGTTCAAATCCAGTCTCTGACACTCCCTAATTGCATATCCTTGGACAAGTTGCTTAACTAGTCTGCCTCAGTTTCCTCAGCTATAAAATAGGAATAATAATAATAGCACCTATTTCCTAGGGTTGTAGTACTAGAGTTTCAAATGAGATAATGTTTGTAAAGCACTTAGCACAGGCACATAGTAGGTGCTTAGTAAATGTTTGTTTTTTCTCTTTTCCTTACTGTTAAAGGCAAAATTTAGGGGCATTTTCATAATCCTGCTCCTGAGTGTATTGATCTGAGACTTGAAATGGGTTCTGTCCTTATCTTTGGTCAATGGGTCTCTTTGTCTCAAGGGGAAATGAAACAAAAGGCCACCTTTTACATTCCATTCCCATGAAAATTTTCCTACTTTATGTTAATA
The DNA here is from genome assembly GCF_028583685.1 of Petaurus breviceps papuanus. Lineage (NCBI taxonomy): Eukaryota > Metazoa > Chordata > Mammalia > Diprotodontia > Petauridae > Petaurus > Petaurus breviceps. The sequence continues at coordinate 15,877,824 of NW_027185903.1, forward strand.
TTTTCTATTTGAAATCTATGCCTAAGGACTCAGAATTATTTACCCCCTCTTAAATATTTGACTTTCTACTTATGTTTTCTGGCTTTGTCTAGAGAATGAATAACAGGTTTACATATATGAATTTGTTTGGGGGAGTTAGAATAGGTATTTTAGGGTAAATGATATTTTCAGGAAAATGGTCTTTAGGATAACAGAGCTGAGAAGTTCAGAGTACACTGAGACTCTAGTTGTAAAATGCTTTCTTCCCAATCGTGTTCATATGTTTCTGCTTGTTTATGTAAGGGCTGTCTTATACCTTTCTTTCATTTTTATAAATGAACCATGTGTGTAGATATCTTTATTCAAATCCTTCACAAAAACTTAGTGAAATACATGTGTAAAAGTAAAAAAATAATTTACAGGTTCACAAATATATACAAGTCAAAAGTTATTTAGTTTATCCATAGTTATATAATACATATTGCATATTATTACATGCTTGCTACTGCTTTCAAACATCTTTAGTGCTGCAAAATTTGTCTTAGCCTCTTTATGTTTACTTCTTCTAGTATGTCTCCCTCAATGCCCAGGTTTACTGTTTATGTCCTAGCTTCCATCTACATATCATATCTGTAGGAAATATTTGGAATTTTCTCGCCAAAATAGTGTCCCCATTTAAAAAAATATATACTGAAGGGAAAACTTCCTAAAAATTTCAGCAGTCTCAAAGTAGAATTTAGTGCGTTGCCTTTTGCTGGAAGTTTTTGTCAAAGCTTGAATGACAACTTGGAATTACCATTGCAGGTGATTTTTTTTTTTAATTTCAGGATGGGTTGGACTAGATTGTCTATGAAGTTTTGTTTTGTTTTTTTAATTCTAAGAGTCTGTGATTCTAACTAGGAAAGAATATTTGCTAATTAAGCCAATACCTAATTTAGCCTATATTAGAGTCTGTTTATTTTTATTGAACTTGATACATTTTTCAAGCCCTGACTTTATGGACCTTAATAGCTACACTGCCATATGAGATCTAATATTTTTCTCTTCTTCCCACGATGAAATTCCTACAAAAACCTGAAATCTGTGTATTTAGGACTCCATATTAATCTCCATGAAAATTTTTTTTTCATAATGGAAAAAGCTAAGATCTTAAGATTACATAAGGTCACTTTGTGCACAGTTAGGTCAGACTAGAGGGAACTTTTTGCCATCGTCAGCCCCTCTGAAGGAACACCAAAGGCATACTCTTACAATGATGAGTCTCTCCTTCACAACACTGGTAGTTATTCACTTTATTATAAACCAAGTAAATCTTTTACTTCTCACATGCATATAGGTTTTATTATTCAATGCAAAGTTGGCTGTAGATTTTCCTTCTAATACCATCATTACACTAATGGACTTCAGGTACAGACTGAAAGCATAAGTCTAACAAAATGGTAGCTTTTGCCAGAGTTGTGTGTATGTGGAATACAGAAACTACAACTAACATATTTATGTCTTCATATTTCATAAGATGAAAACATAGAACAGAACTCAGAAATATGTATCTCAGTATCACATACATATAGACATTATCTTTCCTTACTGGTATCTAAGGCGTCTTGGTGATTGTCAGGTAGGCGCCCGACCGATCTGTGATTTTGGACATGAGAAAGTAAAGGAATGGATCTAGGCAGCTGTTCAGGCTGCCCAGGCACAATGCTATGAGATAGGAAAAATATAAGTCATCTATGTTATTGTTGTAATAGTTCACATGATGAGTAATAAGTAATATGTTGCTCGGTGTGAAACAAATAGCAAAAATCACTAGGATGAGGAGACTCACTTTAATATACCAGAACCATTTCTGATCATAGGCCTTAAGTGTCCGGATGATGGATGTGTAACAGAAGATAATGACAACAAGTGGAATCACAAATCCAACAAAGGCCAGAGAGATGAAGTAGTAGAGATGGAAGGGTGACATCATCTCACAGGTGTTATGTACGTCATGACAGGTGTAGATCCCAAGTTGGTCCAGGTAATATACTTGCTTTGTTATGAAGAGTGGCACCATATATAAGAAAAGAGTGGCCCACACCATGCCACAAGCCAGCATTGCATAAGTGCGCTTCGGGAGGCCACGGTAGGTGAAAGGGTGAACGATGGCCAGGTAACGGCTGATGCTGATGCAGGCAAGGAGCAGAGTGGTACAATACATGTTGCCGTAGAAAACAGCAGTGGTCATACGGCACATGGCTTCTCCAAAGAGCCAGTTATTTCCGTGAAGATGATAGGCTATCTTAAAGGGAAGTGTGACACAAAAGAGGAGATCTGCCACTGCCAAGTTAATGTAGAAAATGTTCATAGAGATGGACTTGGTCTGGAAGTAAAGCATCCACAGGGTGGCTGTATTGGCTGACACACCCACTGAGAATACTACTATGTATATGGCAGGTATCAGCTTGGTGCTTAGGGAGCTCGTCAGATAGCCTATGGTGTTATTGTTTACATGAAGGGTAACAATACTTGATTTATCCATAGCACACTTCTCTTTAGTGGGAGTAGTTCCAGTCCACCCTTCTATAGCAGAATCAGGGAATTTTTCATAGGAACTTTGGGGGGCACCTCGAAAGGTCTTAATACCTACAGTTGGCTCTCCAATATTATCAGGATCATGATCTGTACCTATAATTGAAAAGAATATATAAGTTAGAAAGTCATTTCTTATGAAAGTAATAGCTTTGGATTTGCAAACAAAGCTTTTTTCCATCATCACCTGTCAGTTTGTGCAGTTGTGATAGGTGTGCCTTTTTTGTGACTGTTTTTGTGTTTTGTTTTTAAGACATGCTTGTTCAAGCTAAGTTAATAAGCAAGGATTTGTTAACTGCCTTCTGTATCTCTGACATAATGCTCACCAGTGTAGAGGACATAAAAGATGAATGAAATATAAGACCATATGCCTCATACTTAAGGAGCTTAAAGTGGTAGTTGGAGAAAGAAAACTAATACTTAGGTACAATTTACAAATTCAAAATATTAAAGCCATTAAGTGCCAAACTAATATCCACTGTAAAAGCAATTCAAGATAAGGGGATGGAGACATTAATGTGGGCATGAATGGTTGGGGAAAGCTTCTTGGAGGAGGTTGAGATTGTATGTATCTTAAGATATTAATCACTATAATTTAAATAAATAAATACAAGGAGTGAGTACATAACCTAATCAGGAGATGAGAATGTGTATGAGATGACAGAGGGCAATAAGGAGATGGGTGCAACTAGGATTGGAGGGTACTAAGAACACTAGAATTCTTTGACCATCTATCTGCCAATATTAATTCATCTGTTGGAACTCTTCACATGCAATCTTGTGAGCAACTAGTGATGTGACATGTTACTTGAGCAACTGAATCATATTCCAATGACAGTTCTTGGTGTAAAGGTCCCACCAAAAATGTTGCATGTAAATGGAAGGATGGTTCACAGTTTCTCCTTGGCAGTGTGTGTACAGTGGAATTGGTAGAATTGATTCTGTGTTTGCTCCAAGATATTGAGAAGCACAACTTCATTAGCTATTCGAATGTCTTGCGTTTTGGTGCTCACAATTAGGATAAGCAAATAGTCCATCATGAAGATTAAATTTACTTTATATGCCAGTATCCATTGAAGAGGATGAAAAAGGAGAAAAATTCTTTAAGGTTCTCTAAACTAAGTGCCTCAATACTTCAAAGATGGTCACAGCACTCCAGAAACTGTGTTATAAAATATAGTTTGAAGTCAAGAAATAAAAATTTATATTCTTTTTTTTTTTTAAAGCAATCGGGTTAAGTAACTTGCTCAAGGTTACACGGCCAGTTATTTTGTGTGGGTGTTAAGTATCTGAGCCTGGAACCAATCCCAGGTCTCCCGACTCTGGGGGCGTCGTTCTTACTCACTGCACCACCTGGCCGCCCCTAACAATTTATATTCTTATGCCCCACATCCTAAATGCTTTAGACAAGAACAGAAACCATTGTGGCAAACTGAGCAATACTATAATGAAAAGAAACCAGCTAGGATTACAGAGGATGTAGAGAAGAAATTGTAATGTGTGACTTCTTGAAACAAACCTGCTTGAATACAGTTTGAACTACAAAAGATGAGAAATAGACAAAAATAAAAGCTATGTTTTACTTTTACCATTTCTTTTTAAATGTAGCTAAAGCAACTCATTAGCTACAGTAGAAAGGTTGAAACAAACCAGATGATGTGTCAGTCAATAGACATTTGAACTCCTTGCCAAGTAGACAGACATGGTAGGCAAGGACCATATGGTTTAGAGCAAGAGCTCTTAACCTTTTCGAGTCATGGACTCCTGTCAGTCTGGTGACAGTGTTTCTCAGGATAGTGCTAATTAGTGAATAAAATAAAGATGACTAAAGAAGCCAATTACATACAAATAAAGTTATAGAAATATTTTAAGAAACAAGTTCATAGACCTCAAGTTTTAAGCCACCAATTTTGATTATAAACTCATTTCTAAAACACTGGGAAGAAGGATGGAGGTTCCCAGAAATGGTGAAAAAGCAGTAAAGGAGAGCGTGACCATGTAGAGACTTTGAGAATCACTTAAACCCATTCCTAGAGCATTTTTAGATGGAACCAAGAGAACAGACAAATTGAAATGGAATAAACCTACTGGTGTTTCCATAATTTGTTTTTGATGAGTATGATAGTGGAGTTCACCCTCTGTGGACTCCTAACTTCTCAATAGGTATTGTGTGAGAGTAAGAATAACAAAAAACTACAAAACTGAGATTAGTGATATTTAGCCAAACATATTTTATGCTATATAGGTAAGATAATATTGGAAGAGGCAACACAACTTTAAATACACTCAGGGATTGATTTTCAAGGTGCCTCAAAGGAGAGAAAATCCAAAAGGATGTGAATATCAGCAAATACCAACCGATGAGTCTATTCTCTCATCTTTATAAAATCCTTTATATGCATATAAGAAGGATATTCTTGATGTAAATAGAACAAGAAGACTGGCAGAGTTTTGTAGACTTCCTTTTTCCTATAGAGCAGACTGTCATATCATTTTAGTCACATCATTACCTGAATGAATAGAGAGAATTCCACTTTATCTAAAAACTTTTTAAAGCATTTTATGTCATGAAAGAAAGTGCAGCTTTTAAAGGTGTCCTCAAACAAGGTTTCTTGCAGTATATTTCTTACATATATATGCATGTTAAAACAATTCTAATGCAAGATTCTGTGACAAAAACAAACATGGAAATGGCTTTGTTCAACAACTCAATGAGTGTCAATATCAGTAAAACATAAAACAGAGGCTTATGGTCCCCAGAGTATTGCTTCGTTACATGAAGGATTCCCATAAATCGAAAAGGTTTTTTTTTTTTAATATTCCTTTTTGCCAATGATAACAAATGGCATCAAATTCCAGAATACAATTTCTCTTATAGGAGAAAAAAAAGAGTGATGTCAAATGTATACTGTCCAGATGGAGAGATAGATGGTCAAGGCCTTGATTTTAAGTGAGTATGTATAAAAATACATAAAAAGAATAAGGATTGAAGATGGATGGTGAGTTGGGTCCAGAACTGCATAGGAGAACATAGGGCCAGATTATATCTGGCAAATGCCTAGGCATTTTCAGTGGTCCTATACCCCTTGTTACAAAAGCCCATCTCTTAACATTTTCCTTATAATGTGATGGGACAGCTTGGCAACACAATGTATAGAGTGCCAGACTTAGAGTCAGGAAGACTCACTGTCCTGAGTTAAAATATGGCCTCAGATGTGACCCTGGGCAAGTCACTTCACCCTGTTTGCCTCAGTTTTCTTATCTATAAAATGAGCTAGAGAAGGAAATGGCAAACCACTCCAGTATCTTTGCCAAGAAAACCCCAAATGGGGTCACGAAGAGTTGGATATGACTAAAAATGATGTGATGTGGTTGTAAGTCATAGAGAATCTCAGTCTCAGAAGAATCAGAATTGTAGATGACAAAACCCAACAGCAACACATATGACAGATGTGTTGCAATATACATATGTATATTGCATACATATGTATACATATGTGTTGCAATATACAATATATGTAGCAGGTTGTGGTGCAATATACATACACGTACGTACATATATACATATATGTATACATACATATAATACACATAGTTACATATATCTTAGTGGTCTTGATCACAAGAATTGGTGTAAGAAATACCTAATTATATATGACCACACATATGATCAGAAAAGGAGGTAGGTTGGTTAATTATTGATAAGGAAACATCCAAACAATGGACAACAAAAGAGACAGTATTTTGTAATGCAGAGGTGTCAAACTTGTGACCTGCCCTGGCTGAGAAATGTTTAACAAAATAAATGAAAATACAATCCAGAATAGATAATGTTGATTTGTAGTTCTCTAGTTAATCTCTGCAGGGATCCAGTTCTATTTCAGTTTGACAGTACTCCTGTGAGGGAGAGACTCAAGGATAACTAGGTTCTAATACCACCTCAGGCACTAACTGTATGACCCTCTGAAAATAGTTTAACTTTTTGCCGGTTCAGTTTCTTAATAAAATGAAACTATAATAACACCCACCTCCCATGGTTGTTGTGAGATAAAAAAGAGACAAGCATGTATAAAGTACTTTACAAATCTCCAAGCACTGTATAAATGTAAGCCATTTTTATCATTATATATGAGTATCATTGAGATAATTAAGAGAGCCGGGAGAAAGCTTACACAACATTGGGCACATGATCCATAGAGGTTTTGTGAAGGGCATTGACACAAATCATCTAGACTGGGATTCTGTCCTAGAGGAAGTACCCACCCTGAAGAGTTCATAATACCACCTGAATATCTAGATGAGTCTGTATGGAGTTGGAAAAAGTCAACCTGAGTACAAGTAAGAGTGAAGGACTGGAGCTACGATTGCCATTGGAGTGGTGAAAGTCACTGAAAGAATATATTTAGAATGAACATCTTTGACATCTTTCCTTTGGTTTAACTGCAGAGGAAACATTTTGGGATGAAAATTTTCCCTTTTGTTACCCAATTAGTACAATGAGTATAATTTTTTTTACTAGATCTCTGAAATAGTTAAAGGCTTTTTTCATGGTAAAAAGTTAAATACTTAAGGGTTTAAACATTGGCAAGCACAGTGAGCCTTATCTATTAAAGAATTTTCTTGTCTGTTTTAGAGTACAATTATGAATTCCTGTTAAAGGTAAATAAGGCTGAATGACTAACTTACTGGTCAAAATTTGGCTCCTATAAGGGAGAGGTGAGAATGCTTCTATTCCATATTGCATTTCCTCTCCCCTTCCCCTCACTCCCCAGACTGTGACTGCTTATTTGTATGTCTGTTTGGGATTAGTGCCATTTCTTTTGTTTATTACCAAGCTCTTGCATAACAGATCAAATGAAATGATCTGGAGAGCTAATGTTGGAACATAATTCCTCCTGGTAGAGTTTGTGGTCTGTATTTGATATATTCTCTGTCAGTCGCTGTCATTTTATTAGATGGTTTTGCTTAAACATTTTTTCTTATAAGAGGATATTTTGGAGAGTATTGAAAGTGAATCTTGATGAAACAAAAAGAATTAAAATAAAAAATGTGAAGCTCATAATTAAAGTACTATTCCTCGAAGTCACATCATGTTTTGACTGTTTAGAAATAGTCCATGGTAGAGAAGATGCTGGGATAGGGCAGTTTTGGTTCTGGTACTAATGATAAATCCCTTAATCTCCTTGGAGTTCCCTTTCCTTGTCTAAGTCTATGATCTTAGAGTTGACAGGAGTTGAACTACACCACCTCTAACATTTTTTTTTTTTAGCATGATTCAGTAAACAAACATTTTTAAACATTATTAATATTTAAATTACTGCATTGGGCATAGAGACAGACCCAAAACAGTCTCTTCTCTCAAAGGGTTTATAGTTCCATTGGGAGCAATGAATCAATAAACATTTATTAAGTACCTACTGTGTTCCAGGCACTGTGCTAGGTGCTGGAGTTGCAGACAGCTGCAGAAGTTGTCCAGTCCCTGCCCTAAGGGAATTTCTATTCTCTTTGAACAAAATACCCACATATGAGTAAATACAGAATGTATTCAACCTGCTTGCTGTTCCTCATACACAATGATCTGTCTCCTGAGTTTAGGCTTTTTCTCTGACTTTCAACCCTGCCCAGAACTTCCTCCCTCCTCCTCTTTCCTTTATTCAAGTCTCAGCTAAAGTCCCACCTTCTTCAAGAGACCTTTTCCAATCCTCATCGGTCTTAACGCCTTCCTTCTGAGATTGCTTCCAATTTACCCTACGTGCATGTATGTGTACTGTTTGTTCATAGATTGTTTGCAGGTTGTCTTCTTCCTTAGACTGTGAGCTCCTGGAGAGCTGGGACTGTATTTTTTGCCTTTTTGGTATCCCCTGGACTTAGCAAAGTACCGGGCAGGTTGCTCAACTTACTGAGTGACTAAAAAGTAACTTTGAGGGTGGATTACTAGCAACCATTGTTTGGCCTTTGTTTTTTGAAGAGGACCAATGACATCATAGGGTGATGTCTTGCCTTGGATGTGAATTGGATGTGAGGAAGAGTTACAACTCACTCCATCTTCCAGAGTCGTTGAAGTCTAGTGGCAAGCCAGAAGTCAGGATGACTAGTGATGGCCTGGGATGCAGTGGGTAACCTTGGTGTTTGGGATGTCTGACCTTCAAGCTCTTGGCTCTCCATAGAGTCTCCTCTAGCCACCTTCATGGCCATTGGAACAAATTGTTCTCTTCTGCCTATTCCCCCAAAGGAAGTCTTCACATATTTGGGGTACACATCCCCCTAATTAACTGATGTGTTTGATGCCTTTCGATTATCCTCAACCTGGTTTAGCATGTCTGCAGAGATGGTTTACTGGAGTGCGGTCATTGTGCATACAGCTTCATGAAGCCACAGGTGAGAGTTAAGTGTCAGGTGGGCACCAAAGGTGGATGGGCAGCCTGGAAAAAGACTCAGCAACCCCAATACCAGAATTCTCCCTGAACACCCCATACACCTCTACTAGCAACCTGAGCAATCAGGAAAGGCCTCTTAAGAAAATTATAGTGTAGGGGAGTATTGAAGGCTTCTAGGGATACTAAGAGATGGTGTTGAAGAAGCAAGGTGTGAAAGACAGCTGTCATGACAAGTAGGAAGGTGCAGGGAAATATCAAGTAGTAAAGTTTATCTGAAATCCAGGATGCACAAAGTAGAATAATGTAAAAAAGTGGAAAGTAGAATGGGAGGGGATGCTGGGCACTTTGCTAAGCACTTTGCAAATACCTCATTTGATCCTCAAAGCAAACCTGGGGTTAGGTGTTGTTATTATTAATTATTATTATTATTCCTATTTTACAGATGAGGAAACAGAAGCAAGGTTAAGCAAATCACTCAGGATCACATTGCTAGTATCTGAGGCCAAATTTGAACTGAAGTCTTCCTTATTGCATACCCAGGGCTAAGAATGTGAAGGGCTGTAAATTTCCAAAAGACGCATTTATGTAGGCTGACTTTTGTTTATGAATATCACATTCGAAACTGTGTAGAGCAGGAGTTCCTAATGTGGAGATAGATTTCAAAGAGTCTGTAAACTTAGAAGAGAATAGGAATTTAATGTAGTTTCCTTTGTAATCCTATGTTTGTCTTTTTTTTTTCTTTTTGGACTGGGGAAGGCAGGGCAATTGGGGTTAAGTGACTTGCCCAAGGTCACATGGCTAGTTTTTATGTTAAGTGTCTGAGGCTGGATTTGAACTCAGGTCCTCCTGACTCTAGGGCCAGTGCTCTATTCACTGCACCACCTAACCACCCGTGTTTGTCTTTTTAATGCATGTAAAAGCATCATTCTGAGAAGGGGCCCATGACTTAGGGATACACAAAAAGGCTTAAGAACCCTGGTACAGAGGATAGTTTGTAAAAGGGAGGTCTGAAATTAAGTCATTCTTTGTTATTCATTGTCCTCTATCCAATGTGATAATCAATGACCTTCTAAGGAAAGGATTGGTTGCCAAAAATGTGAAAGAAAGTATACTTTTCCTGCATTTTATATGAACTATATACTATAACTATCTGGTTTTAATTTAACAAATTCTTGTTCATTATATAGAATAGCAATAACAATTAACATTTATATATTATCTACTGTGTGCCAGGCACTGGGATAAGCACTTTACAGATTTTTATCACTTGATTCTCACAACAATGTCTTAAAGTAGGTGCTATTATTAGCCCCATTTTCCGGTTGAAGATGCTGTTGTTGTTTAGTCTTTGCGACCTTATTTGGCATTTTCTTTCTTTTTTTTTTTTTAAATTTTAATCCATTTTTTTTTTTTTTTTTTTTGCGGAGGAGAGGGAGGGCAGGGCAACTGGGATTAAGTGACTTGCCCAAGGTCACATGGCTGGTAAGTGTTAAGTGTCTGAGGCTGGATTGGAACTCAGGTCCTCATGACTCCAGGGCTGGTGCTCTATTCGCTGAGCTACCTAGCTGCCCCTATTTGGGGTTTTCTTCACAGAGATACTGGAGTGGTTTGCCATTTACTTCTCCAGCTCATTTTATAGATGAGGAAACTGAGGAAAAAGTTAAGTGACTTGCTCAGGGTCACACAGCTAGTAAGTGTTACAGTCCAGATTTGAACTCAAGTCTTCCTGACTTCAAGCCCAAGCCTCGTCTGTGTCACCCAGTTGCCCCTGTATAACCACAATTGCTGCATGAACGAGGTACCATACAAAATACAGCTGTATATGAGATGAACTGGTAAACTTATTCAGTATTTTGCTTTTTCATCTGTTAATCTTTATTAGTTATTTATTTTTCTCCATTCTCACATGCCACCTGAAGATTAGCATTCTCCCAGGATAAAGATTTCTAACAAAATCTTAGTAGAGAAAAGCAATTGTTTAGCTTGTTAATACGAATCATATGACTTCTGGATTCCTTTCTGCTAGTCACTAGCATTAAGGGAGATTGGGAATATCTTTTTGCAGAATGTGGGATTTTAACTGAGACTAGAAGGAAATCAGAGAAGTAAGGAGGGGTTTGTGTGTGTGTGTGTGTGTGTCTGTATTTCACACATATAATATGTGTGTATGTATGTATGTCAGAAGGCTTCTATATGCCTTCCAGTATTTACATGACTTCCTCAATGATAAGGTCCAATGCATCCTTTCTCTATCTTATTTGTTGGCTGTTTGTGTTGTGGTTCTTCATTTGACTGTGAACTTCTAATTTTTTTCTTTTTTTATCCCCAGCTCTTAGCAGCATGTGGTAGGTGTTTAGCAAATGTTTGTTGCCTTGAGTTTGGTGCAAGGTTAGACTTTAGATTTCTTCCAAAACACTGTATCCATATGCTAATGGAAATGAGTGTATATTTTTCATATACAGTTTTTAGCTCCTGTTAGATAGATAGAGGTTATGTCTAACTTTTCCCTGGATGTGTGTGTGCATGCATGTGTGCGTGCGTGTGTGTACATACATTCTCTCCACACATACACACAAACATGTATGTATATACACACATATGTATACATTATATATATATATATACACACACAGCTAGATATGTTGATATTAAGACATCTGTGTGACATTCAGTTTGAGATGTCCAAAACATTCGGAGATGGGATACTGGAAGTCAGTAGGGAGTTTAGAGCTGGATAAGTAGATTGGAGAATCATTTGTAGAGACGAAAGACTCTTAGGGGATACTCATGGTTAGTGGACAGGACCTACATTGAAAAAAGGTCATTAGATTTCGACAAAGTCTTTCTTTAAAAATAAGTTGACAGTGAAAAATGTTTAGAACCCTATTTTATAGCAAAATACATCCAAGAATATTGTCCTTGATAAGGGAATTCTTTTTTTTTAAGTACGTGTCACAATTTAAAATCAGTTCTTATTCTTACATAATGATGACTTTCCCAAAAGCTTGCCATGATAAACAGTAGTGTTCATAAACAGGCTGGCTCACCCCTTCTGTAAGACTTTACTAAAATTACCCAGTTTAGTTTGGTTCAGTATAGATCATCCTAATATTTTTCTTCTTTATAAGTAGATTTGTAAAATATGCACATTTCAATATTTGATACCTTTGATTTAAAGATTAATCTACTTTCAAAGCATGAAAATTGATATAATGTTTCAGAAGTTTTTATTTGATAAAAGATCCCAGAAAAAGGATCATGAGACCAATTCAAAGAGAGATATGATATCGATTATTTCATTGTTAGGCTTCAATGATAAATACAGTCATTATCTAACTTTTTTTCATTTTGTTCCTCACTCCTTTTTTAAAAAAAACTTCATCCACCTTTTAAATTTTTAAAAAATGTAAACTATGATTTCTCTTCTTAGAATAAATAACTATTCAAACTTTTTGTAACTTAATCATCCTACTCAGCATTTCAGCTTAAACTATTCTTAAGAAGAGGCCTTGTTTGAAGAAATAAATATTCCTGATCCTTCAGTAGGACATATGTGACTGCTTTGGGGATTCCAACTCCCCGTTTGAGAAACACTCTTTTGAAAATGAATTAATTTACAATGTCTTATCTGCCTTGTGGCTCAAGAGTCACTGGGTACAAATCTTTATTACTGTGTTAATTTTGAAGAAACCTGTGACATTAAACATTTCTCTTCTGATCATATCCTAATGGGCAGGCAGAATAGAAAAAATAATTGTCATTTCACAGTACATAAAATTTCTTTTTCATTCCTTCTACCAATTTTCCTACTGAACGTACAATTATAAAAGGATAACTTTTAACAGCTAGGTTGATTAACTAGGGATATGCCATAGAAACTAAGTATTGACCAAATATCTGGTTACCATAATTCCCTGTATAAACCCCTCCTGCACCCCCCACATATGCTGGATACCATAAGCAATTTTGTGATTTTTTAGCACCAATTCTCAGATACCCAAAAGTGCCTTGTGAAGAAAGTATAGTTGATTTAATTTCATTCACCAGATTTCTTTCATTGGGTCACAAAGCATGTCTCAGTACTAACAACATATAAATATTTACGATAGTCATATAACATATGACCATTTTAAATCTTTCAGGGACATTTTTATATGAGAGAGAATCACGTAAGAACTGTATTTTTGTTGATTGACTGTCTAGTACTAAATGATTGAAATGTGCCTTTTTACTGAGACCTTATAACCTTTTTCATATAGGAAAACCTGTTAACCCATAATTTCTTGCGAAAGTTAAGTCACAATTTAAGGAAAAGAGACTTACCACTTTGACTGAGAGTTGATGATGATAAGAAAAGCAGTTGAATCATTGCCCAAACGAGAGTTTTCATTTTGATCACTGGAGTTCCCTTCATAGAATACTTCTGTTTCTTAAGGAAGGTGGAGATGTTTCCTTGATTTCATAATTTAAGAACAGAGAATAAAATGTTAGGAGACTTCTTTCTGTAATCATGCCACTGCGAATGGCTGGGAAGTTCTCCTTAGCTTTCCACAGCAAGAGGGTGTAGCAATCTGAACGTGTAAATATGCATGACTCATTCTGAGCCTCTGGCAAACAAGGAAAATATTAAATTGCTCATAGAAAAAGCCATTTTAACTCTTAACCTTCGTTTAATAGGAATTATTATTGGTAAGTGTGATTTCTACCCCCACCTACCCCCTTAATGATTAAAATATGAATTTGTAATTATGTTTATAAGCAATAAAAGTATTTATGAGCAAATGTACTTAATGATGATAGAAGTAAACTAAAAACAAGTGAGGGCTAGCCACTTAGTTTTATTTAGCCCCATAATTTCAGTACTGTTTGTTTAATAAAAGTCAAGATAACTATATTTTAGAAGTCCTTTGTAATAACTGGGCTTTATTTATAAGTTTCATTTAGGAACTCTGCATAAGCTTGCTTTTTTCTCCTTAGCATCATCAAGCTCAGCACCAGAAACTATGCAACATTTTCCTAAAGTTTTAGTTGATCCAATTCATTAATAACCTCTGTTATCTCATAGGATCTTTGCAATAACTCTGTGAGGAAGTATTCCTTGTTTCCTTATAGGGGAGGAGACTGCCTCACAGGGCTTCTGGGACTTGCCTAAGGTCACATAGCTGTTAAGTAGCGGAACCAAGACTCAAACCCAGGATTTCTAAATCCTAACCCAGTGTTTCTTCCATTTTCCAGTGCCTAATAGTTTATCTTAGTTTTTCCCTTCTTCCCCTCTGTCTTCCCAAATCACACCATGTCCTAATTCTTAGAGTCTTATGTGTATAATGTAAATAAATCATTCATGTTATGAATGAATCTTCAAAGCAATCTATGGTTGGTTGACCACTTTGGATGTGCTCCATGTCTTCAATTTCACATGAATTTAATACTTGTGTGAATAGACCTGGTGGACTGAATATCACTTTCCATTCTAATCCTCCATACCCTATAAGCACATAAAAATTAATTGATAAAAATTAAACATCAAATACCATGTTATAATCCCATAGTAATTTATAATGCTAGTTTTAGAAAACAAGGGTAATGACAGAAACATAGTTTCTTCTTCTTTTTTGCAGGGCAGTTGGGGTTAAGTGACTTGCCCAAGGTCACACGGCTAGTTTTTTGTGTGTTAAGTGTCTGAGGTCGGATTTGAACTCAGGTCCTCCTGACTCCAGGGCTGGTGCTCTATTCATTGCGCCACCTAGCCGCCCCAAGAAACAGTTTCACTTAACCCTTTTTGCCTCAGTTTCTTCATCTGGAAGATGAGCTGGAGAAGGAAATGGCATAGATTTTATAGTTGGTTACAGCTTCCTTTGACATACTCTGCTACTCTTCTTTTCTTTTTCTTTATTTTCCCCCTTTTTTGGAGACAGAAGTTAAGTGACTTGTCCAGGGTCATATAACTAGTATGTGTCTGAGACTGGATAGGTCTTCCCAACTGCAAGGCTGGTGCCCTATTCACTGTGCCACCTAGCTGCCCCTACTCTTTCAAGTAATGCTTAAAATGAATTTCTCTTGCAAACCACAGGAGATTTTGGCTTAATAGAAATGGTCCCCATTAGTTCAATTTATATGACTAAGGCCTTACACATTAGAGCATCGTTTTCTTTGTTTTCATTTTCTTCTATTGTTTAAGTTCATTCTATAATGTGCTTTCTACAGATTAGTGAGTTCCCAACTCTCTTCATGATTGCATTAAACATAGCAAGGTAGCCCTTGTATTTGACAACTAATAATTCTACTGTTGGAAATGTATCCCTAGGAGGGCCATCTCCAGTTGTTCTGGAGATGTGTATCTGGCCACTGGACCCAGATGGTTCCAGAGGAAAGAGTGAGGCTGGGGACTTTGCACAGCCCTCCTTCACTTAAATTCAATTCATTTGCATGTCATGGCATCACCTCCCTGATGTCATGGTCCTCTTCAAGAACAAAGGATAAACAACAATCCCAAGGAGATGATTTTACAGTGAGTCATTTTTCCAGCCTTGGTCAGCAAGGGAAAACGGACAGAGATTTGTAGACAACTAGAGATGGTGTCTGGCCAGGGATGGGTGGTTGGCACTAAGTATTCCAATGTAGGGAAAGTTTGTGTGTCCCAGGTTTCAGAGGCATAACCAACAGAGAAACTATGAAAGGCTTACTGCAGAAGGTGACCCTTGAACTGCTGAATATTGATTAAACCAGTAGGTAGAGGTGAGGAGAGAACCCATCCCTAATACGTGAGGTAGCCAGCACAAAGGCACAAAATTAGGAGATGAAACATCATGTGTGAAGGGCAGCAAGTAAGCCGATGAGAGTGTGTAGAGGTGAATAAAGTGTGAGAAGACTGGAAAGCTAGAAAGGGCCAGGTTATAAAGTCAGCAGATTTCATATTTGATCCTGGACATGATGGGAAGTCTCCTGAGTAGGGGAGATCAGATCTGCACATTAGAAAAATCACTTTGGAAGTTTTCTTTTTTTTTTTTTTTTATAAGTATGGTTGTTTTGGAGTAAGGAAAGATGTGAAGCAGTTAGGGAGCTCAGTGGGACTTAGAGACAGGAAGATCTCAGTTCAAATCTAGCCTCAGACACTTACTAGGTATGTGACTGTAGGCAAATCACTTAACCCTTTTTGCCTTAGTTTCTTCAACTGTAAGATGAGCTGGAGAAGGAAATGGCAAACCACTCCAGTATCTTTGCCAAGAAAACCCCAAATGGGATCACAAAGGGTTGGATATGATTGAATGATAACAACAAGGTGAGATGGGAGGCAGGAAGACTTAGAGAGCTACATCTGGCCTTGAAGCCACAGGTTGTCCAGCCCTGGGCTAGGTAAACTTGTCCAGTATCAGAGCCTGTGTCCTCTCCTTCCAGTGTCTCTGCATTTTACTACATTCCTGAAGTAGCTGGCCCAAGAACAAGATGGCGTTAGGGTTGGGGCATAGAGGAGGTGAGAGTGCTGAGTGAGTACAGTGTTAGACATGAGTGATTAACCTACTCTGCTGCTAGTTTGTGGGTCCTTTATCTCATTAGAGTTGTTGGTGTAAAACTGTGGTGACAACCGAAATTATTTTATTTCTTGTACATAATTCCTATTTTGGGGAGGTCAGGAGGATTAGAGAAAGTCTTCCATTTTGTCGGTCACTTCACTCCTCTGTAAATTCGTCTTCAGTTACTGGTATTCACTTCAAATTTGAGGTCCATTAGTGGTGTGGTGTGTTTCTAGAAAATGCAGGGTTTAACTGGCTTCCCTTGAGATGCATGATTTTAAAAATGATTTTAGGCTACCTACAATCCTATATAAGTGCCACTTTGTAAAGTTGTCTTGTGTATTGCACCATCTAGACAGTCATCAACTTTGCCATAAAGTTGTACAGCATAGCTACTCTCTTATAATAGGTATCTGGTAACCCAGAAGATGGTTAAGCAGAAATAGTTCAATAAATTATTTGATTGCTGAGAAAGCAGTTACTCATTCTCTCTAACATTACTCATTTGTCTTTTCTTTCTATTAATTCTTTTTTCCAGACTGATAATTCTCTAATTCTTTTGGGGCAAGAAATACAGGCAGGAATAGACTATGCCAACCTGGACATGGTCAAAGTAAAGAGAGGTAAGGAGCCCTCTATTTGGTTTGATACAGACTGCTTTATTCTTATGTGTGCCTTCTATTATTTACGTTCTTTATATATGTTCTCCATCTGTCTCAAACAGATTTCAACTCATTGCTAGCCACAGTTTTGTTATATTACTTTAAATAATTCATTACTGCCTCCAGAAAACTTCAGAAGACTGATTGGTTTTGTTTCTATTTGAAACTAATCTCCAAGTTTCTTCCTTTCTCTCCTTCCTCCCCCTCTTTCCCTCCATCCCTTTCTTTTTTCCTCCCTGTTTTCCTCCCTCTCTCCCTTCTTCCTTCCTTCTACCCATTCATCCTTCCATCTTTCTATATCCAGTTCTAGAAAATTTCTTTTTTGCACTTACTACATTTCTTCCCTGTAAATCTTCCTCCTTCCCACTATCCTCCATGACAAAAAGAATAGAAAACAATTGTTTTCAATTGTCTTATGGGAGGAATTGCATAATGATATAAGAAGGTAAAAAACACCCTGTCATTTCACTTGTATAAGTAAAAATAAACCCTGTTAACATTCCATTAATTCATCTTTAGAGGGCATAACTAAAGATCCATTCTATTTTATCAAATCATAGTCTGATGAAGTAGCTTAATTTTGCATCCTAGATGTGTTTTTAAACTTTAGAGGAACTTTAAAAAATATCAAACATCCACAGTTTGCATCTGTTTCTTATTTTCTTAGATGGGAACAAATATGTATATTTCTCCAAAATGAACGTTTCCACCCTTGGGTAGAAGTATTAATGTCTTCCTTTCCTGCAGACCTAGACGAAAACAGAAACAAAGCATTTGGTGCATAAGATAGGAACATGTGGGAAAATTTACAATATATGTAGAAAATGAATATCTGATAAATTTCTGAACCCCTTAGAAAGTGTAAAGCAACTCACAGTGAAGGCACAAAAAGAAGCTAAAATGGGCAAGATTTTAATTTTCAGAGCAATCTTGCTTTAAAATGTTTTGTTTTTTTATTTAACTTCTGTTTAAATCTGGTCTTACAATGAGGCCTCTCATTCCTTATACTGTTAAGGAAACTATGATGCGGAATACTTCATATACAGTCTGAACACCACTTTGGGCTGGTTCCACTTTAACTCTTTTTCTTTGTTAAAAGGGGAGGAATTACATATCTGGATGATATTATCACAAATACCATCAACTTTTGATTGAATAGATTAATAAATTTTCTCTTGAAAGATATATTTTTGTATAAGTTTTGCATTGTTTTCAAACCATATTCATGGATTATGTTGTTTAGAGTATAATTTTTTAAAGCTAAAACATTAATATATGACCTCTATAGATGGTTTGTTGTTTTTTTTCCTAACAGCAAGGAATTTGGTCATTTAAAAAAAAAACATTCTTTGTATCAAGATTTAAAACAGATTCTGGTCATGTGGTCCAAGCAAAAATCCATTTATAAATGATCAGAGAGAGGATATTATTTTGGTCCATATCTCTTTGCCACAAACCAGATTTTTTAAAAAGACAAATAATGTAGAGCCCCGGGGGCGGCTAGGTGGTGCAGTGAGTAAAGCGCCAGCCCCAGAGTCAGGAGGACCCGAGTTCGGTTCTGGCCTCAGACACTTAACACCCACACAAAAAAACTAGCCATGTAACCTTGGGCAAGTTACTTAACCCCAATTGCACTCCAAAAGGCAAAAAATAATAATAATAATGTAGAGCCCCAGTTTCTTCTTTCTAAGCTTAGGATTCTTTTCACTGAGAAATCAAGCTCTCCATTTTCCGTAGCAGGTTTATTTCTGTATTTGTTTTAGAATTATACTTATTATATTTATTTTATACAAATAAAGTCAGATTGAAATAAATGGAGAAATGTTAATCATTCATGGGTGAATTATATTAAAATATAATATAAGCCAATATAATAAAAATAATGATTCTGCCTAAACTCACTTATTTACTATTCAGTGCCGTCTCAATTAAACTACCAAAAAATTGTTTTATTGAGCTAGGAAAAATAATAACAAAATTCACTTGGAAGAACAAAAGGTCAGTAATATCAAAGGAATTAATGAAAAAATAGAAAGGAAGTAGGAGGGCTGTCTCACAGTATCAGATCCTAAATCATATTGTAAGGCAGTAATTATCAAAACTAGTACTCCGTAAGGAATAGAATGGTGGATCAGTGCAATAGAAATATACATGCATAGTAATAAGTGGTTATAGTACAAAAACTTTTTAAAATTTAATGAAATAAAAATTATCCATTTTACATTGTGTAATGTTCTCCATTCATAAATTCTTCTCCTATTTATAAATCTGACAGATAATATTTTTCATGTTCTTCTTTACTCGTGGTATCTCCCTTTATGTCTAGGTCATGTATCCATTTAGACATTATCTTGGTAAACAGTTTGTTAAGCATAAATATCTAAGCTTTTGGGATAGCAACTCACTATTTGGTAAAAATTTCTCAGAAAACTGCAAAACAGCCAGGCAGAAACAAGATACAGGTTAGCAGTTTTCTTGAAAAACAAGTAAAAAAAATTGACATTATACAGAAAAAGTTATTCCTCAATAATGCAGGGTAAATGAAACATTATAAGAAATCACAGTACCACAAATTTTTAAATCCCATTTTAGGAGAAAAAAAGTTTACATTGTGAATACAAGGGCTGGCTTTAAAGTCAGGAAGATGTGAGTTTACTTTTTGGAGGGGGAAAGATAAGGCAATTGGGATTAAGTGACTTGGCCAAGGTCATATGACTAGTTTTGCATTAAGTGTCTGAGGTCAGATTTGAACTTAGGTCCTCCTGACTCCAGGACCAGTGCTCTATTCACTGTGTCACCTTGCCACCCCTAGATATGAGTTTAAATGCTGCCTCTGACAGCACTAGTTGTGTTGAGCAGACGAGTCATTTCACCCCTCAGTGTCTGTTACAGAAGATATTTTGAATTTATTAACAGAGGGAGTTTCCACACTGGGAATTATCCATAATAATGAAATTGAAGTTCTAAGCCCCCCAAAAAGTTTTAAAACTTTTCTCTGGGTTTGAATGTGGTTATCTGATCCAGTATATAAGTTGAACCCAATTCTTTGCCATTTTCTGTTTCTTCTTGTTTCCTTTTTTCTATTTCCTCTTGTTTTTTGTTCTCTTTTCTTGACTAGAACTATCTCCTTTAGCCCCTTTCTTTGCTTCCTAAAAGCCCATTTCACCACACTTTCCCTGAGTGAGAACAGAATATTTTTTTCCTCCTTTATCCAACTTAATGTTGAGTCAATTTAAACAAAAAGCCATGAAGACTCTTTTCCTTTTGTATTTAGAAACATAGTTCTTGCCATTGCCTTGTCTTCTACCAGGCACACCCCTATGGAGTGAGTGACCTTCTCTGTGTTTCTCTGCTTTGATATTTTACATCACAAACTCCTCTAGGTTATGGACTATTATAGATTTTGTGAGTTATTTGACATTCTATTCTATTTTGAGTTGAAATAGTACTGTTTGATTTATTTGCATATTTAAAATAAATATCAACTATATATCTCTTTCCAGCTCTTTTATTCTTAACTTATAAAATGGGCATTTTGTTTGTTTGTTTGTTATTCTATTCTGTTTGTTATTCTCACCTTTGGTTTGATGTTTCAAAATGTTGTGCCTTCAATATGATGAAAGACACAATTCTGAGATGAGCTAAAATGTCTCATAGGGCAAAATTAGTTCCCAAGTTATTTGTACATATGAACAAATTGATACCTGCTTGGGATGTCTGCTAGGATTTTTACCTAGAATGTATGCATCGCAATGTCCATGTATGATATGCTTATTATATGGCACAGAGACATCTCAGGCCCTGAACTATGTAAATAGTGAATATTATGATATTTTCAGTAGCCATTCTGGTGTTCTACACAGTGCATTCAAATTTTGATAAAGGAGTTAGCATGGTCTTTGAATTCATCAAAGCCCATTTTAATGCATTGTTTTGCTTTGTAGGATAGTCTCTAAATGTAACCCAGAAAGAGTGCTAACTTTTTTTATTAAAAATCCAATATTCGTCATAGTCTAACAATATCTAGTTTGTCTGGCACCTAGACTTGAGGGTGGTGACTTAGAGTGGTGACCTACTTCTGTGTTCCAAGAATTATGCAGAGAGGATGTATGGCATGTTCTCTATCACCAAAGACCAAGTTCATTGTCTGTTACTATAGGTTTTACTAATTTAGTTCTGTTACTAGAAGGTTTTACTAAATTCATTCTGTTACTAAGGGGTTGATTTTTATCTTTACATATCCTTGTATGCTCTTTTATGAAGAAAAAATATCCATTAATTGGAATGGGTTTTTTTTGTTTGTTTGTTTTTGATCACTCAGGCACTGCTACAGTATCTAAAGTTAATCAGTATTTGGAGAATGAAGACAAAGAAAATCTCCTGGAACTGCTACAGGCTAATTTTTTAGAAACAAGAAAAATCACCCCTCTGCATGCTAAAAAATACTATGAAATCCTTAGAGAAGCCAAGAGGCAGAAATCATCTGGAGGTAAACCTACTATTCCTTAAGAAGCAAAGGTAGTTTGTCTGATATGTTCTTTGAGTTATTCTTGTAACAAGATTGATTCCAACACTAATAATAACTTGGCATCCAAATAGGCTTTAAATAAAGTTTGTAAATCAAATTGCATACAATGCCTCATTTTAACCCATAACAAATGGATAAAGTAGTTGTCACATGTATTGATATCTGTAAAAAAAAAATTATATGGTCACAGGGCCAGTAAGTGTCAAGAGGTGAGATTGCCAGAATATTCCTGGCTCCAAATCCAGAAATCTCTCAATTTCCCCTGCTCAACGTAGATCACAGTCAGACTCTCTTGAAACCAATGGTCCATGTTTATAAAATTACCTAACTCCTTTCAACCATGTTTTCCTTCTCTGTATAGTCAAGAGATTGTATTCAATAACCATCTAGGTCCCTTGTAACTATCTATTAAAGATTCTTAATCTGAGATTCATGAACTTTTAAAAAAATGTTTTTTTTTGATAGCTGCATTTCAATATGAGTGGTTTCTTTGTAATGCTATATACTTTATTTCATGCATCAAAAAATGTTATTCTGAGAAGAGATCCATAGGCTTCACCAGATGCCAAAAGAGTTCATGACAAAAAAAAATCAAGAACTTATGTTCCATAATGATGATGATTAAGGATTTACAGAAAGCTTTAAGAAGCACTTATGTTATCTCATTTGCCTTCAGCATACCCATAAAAGGCAGATGCTTTTGTTATTTCCATTTAACAGAGAGGGAGACTAAAGCTCAGAATGGCTAAGTGATTTGCCTAGGGTCACACAACTAGAGCCATCATTTGAACTTAGATCTTCTTAATTCTGAGTGTAGCAATCTGTCTACTGTCATCCAGCTTCCTCAGTAAATATCAGGCTAACATTAGGAGTAGCCATAGAGCAGAGTGAAATTGGTAGTCCAGTATATTCCCTATGCCTGCTTTGTTATTTCTACTTAGGATGATAAAATTTGTTGGAAAGGGGAGGGAAGAGACGAAAATTATAGGAATAAATCTACATAAGTATGTCAGGCTTTAGGAAAACATCTCTGTGCATTTTCAGATTCTGCTGGCAGTTATAAACTTATTTCTAGCCTTCCCTTAATGATCTTTTCTAGACACACTTAGAAGCCATTCCTTCCTAAGTAGTGGCTTTCCTCCATCAAAGGCACAGAATGCCTTTTATTGGCTAGAAAAAGAATATCTTTCTCCTTTTCTATCACCAGTGATCTAAATCCACCCTCAATTATAGGTAGATGGCTTGAGTTTAAAAAATATAACTGAAAAGTTACAAACATAGAGTAATTATTTTGCTTCTGAGACCCAACTTGAAGGTGTACACATATCTGGAAGATTAGAAACTGCTTCCTCATCTTAACTCTCTCTAGTCATTTCCCTTACTTACTATTACACCTAAGGCTATTTCTTGACACCTGCATATCCTGACTGACCTGTTCTCCAAAGCCAGGCAGTGTGCTAGCAACTTGCTTTTCCTGGCCTTAAAATAAATAAATAAAACAAATAAATAAAGTTAAATAAATAAAATATTTAAAAATAAGAAATTTAAATATTATTTAATAAAAATAAGTATTATACATGAATAATGTTAATTTTACACACACACACATATTGGGAGCAACGAAGCATATAAAAACAGCTCAAAAATTCTTTGAGTGGTCTTATTACTTAAGAACTATGATCAACGATGTTGCTGATTATGACTCCAATAGCCTGATGATGAGTCACACTTCCTATCTTGTGGGAAAGACATGATAAGCCTGTCACCAGGTACAGAATGACCTAGGCTAGAGAACTTCTGAGGTCTAGTCCAGTTTTGTATCTATGGTCTTATAACATTCAGGCCTGGTTTCCAAATATGGATTGCAACATATGATTTTTTTTAATAGTATCTTATTTTTTCCCCCAGTTACATGTCAAGAAAATTTTTACAAGATTCTGAATTCCAAATTTTTCTCTCTCCTTTCTTTTATCCCTTCCCCTCTTCTGAAAATGGTAGGCAGTTTGATATATTTATACATGTGCTATCATGTAAAAAACATTTCCATATTTGTCACAGTTGTGAAAGAAGAAATAGATAAAAGGAGAGGGCGGGGAACCACAAGAGAATAAAGTAAGTGAAAAAAAAAAGATGTTTCAATCTGCATTCAGAATCCATTGGTTCTTTCATTTTGTTTTGTTTTTTGGAGGGGGGGTAGGCAAGGCAATTGGGGTTAAGTAACTTGCCCAAGGTCACACAGCTAGTAAGTATGACAAGTGTCTGAGGTCAGATTTGAACTCAGGTCCTTCTGACTCCAGGGCTGGTCCTCTTTTCACTGAGCCACCTCGCTGCCCCCAGTCCATCTGTTCTTTTATTTTTTAATTTTTCAAATGCTTTATTAACTTCTGATTTACATCTTTCATTTCTACCACATGTTAAGTTACAAATTTTCTCCCCATATTTCCCCTACCCACTGCCCAAAATAGCAGTCCCACAGGATATCGCTTCCTCCAATCTGCTCTCTCTGATATCTTCTCCCATACCCCCTTTTACTTTTCCAGTAGGGCATGGTGGATCTCTATGCCCCAGTGTCTGTATATCTTATTTCCCAATTACATGTAAAATAATATTAATAATAGTGTGTGTGTGTGT
>NW_027185903.1:15902185-15915927 GCF_028583685.1 Petaurus breviceps papuanus
GTGTATATATATATATATATATATATATATATATTTTTTTTTTTTTTTAAAACATTTGATTTTAAAACTTTGAATTCCAGATTTCATTCCCTTCCTCCCTTGTCACTCACCCTTACTGGGAAGATAAACAGTTCAATATAGGTTGTATATGTATAACTAATGCAAAACATTAACATAGTAGATATATTGTAAAAGACTGATTCTATTTCCCTCCCTCCTATCCTCCCACTTGTTCTATTCTCTACTTTGATCCCCTTTTTAAAAGTGGGTGCTTCCAACTTCTCTCCCACCCAGCCTGCCCTCCTTTCCATCATCCCCCTTCTCATTCCCTTCCCCCCTACTCTCCTGTAGGGTGAGATACCCTATTTACTGTGTATTTCATTCCCTTCCCAAGCTAAATTCAATGAGAATAAGACTGACCCATTCCCTTTTGCCTTCTTATTCTTCTTCCATTGTAACTTTTTCCCTTGGTTCTTCTTTATGAGAAAGTTTACCCCATTTTGTCTCTCCCCATCTCCTCTCATTATATTCCTCTCTCACTTCTTAATTTCCCCTTTTAAGTATCATCCCTTCCTATTAAATTGGTCCTGTGCCCTCTATGTATACCTGTAAACATATATACACACATTCACATATGTATTCATATGCCCATATACCCTCCGATGTAGACATATATATATATTTCTATTCCCTTCAACTATTTTCATACAGAGAAAAATTTCATCAGTTACAATTATTGTGTTTCCATGTAGGAATGTTAATAGTTCAGCTTTGATAAGTTCCTTATGATTTCTTTTCCTTGTTTACCTTCTCATGCTTCTCTTGCTTCTTGTATCTGAATGTCAAATTTTCTATTCAACTCCGGTTTTTTTCAACAAGAATGCTTGAAAGTCCTCTATTCCATTGAATGACCATATTTTCCCCTGAAACATGATACTCAGTTTTGCTGGGTAGGTGACTCTTGGTTTTAATCCCAGCTCCTTTGACCTCTGGAATATCATATTCCAAGCCCTTCGATCCCTCAGTGTAGAAGCTGCCAGATCCTGAGTTATCCTGATTGTGTTTCCACAATATTCAAATTGTTTCTTCCTTGCTGCTTGTAATATTCTCTCCTTGATCTGGGAATTCCGGAACCTGGCTATAATATTCCTAGGAGTTTTCTTTTTGGGATCTTTTTGAGGAGGTGGTCGGTGGGTTCTTTCAACCTCTATTTTGCCCTCTGGTTCTAAAACATCAGGGCAGTTTTCTTTGAGAACTTCCTGGAGGATGATTTCTAGGTTCTTACTTTGATCATGGCTTTCAGGTAGTCCAATAAGTTTTAGATTGTCTCTCCTGGATCTCTTTTCCAGGTCAGTGGTTTTTCCCATGAGATATTTCACATTGCCTTCTATTCTTTCATTTGTTTGGATACGTTTCACAGCATCTTGATTTCTCATAAAGTCATTAGCTTCCATTTGCTCCAATCTAATTCTGAAGCAATGATTCTCCTCATTGAGCTTTTGAGATTCTTTTTCCATCTGGCAAATTCAGCTTTTTAAGACATTCTTCTCCTCATTGCCTTTTTGAGCCTCTTTAGCCATTTGAGTTGGTCTATTTTTTAAGGTGTTATTTTCCTCAGTCAGGCTGTTGACTCTCATTTCATAATTTTCTTGCATCATTCTCATTTCTCTTCCCAATTTTTCCTCCACTTCTAGTATCTGCTTCTTAAGGTCCTCTATGGCCTGTAACCCATTAGGAGTCTAATGTTGGAATCTTCTGTCTGCTTTGTTTCCTTTGCCTGGTCATGTTGCCCCTCAGTCACTTGACCCCTGGGCTTTTTGCCACAGTAGGACTCTGCCACCAGACAGGGGAGCTTCCATCCCAAATGCTGGGATTTTCTCAGCTGGCAGAGGTATTAGATGGGTGCCCTCTCTGAGGCCTCCACATTCTCTGGCAAGCTGGACTCACACCCCAGGACCTCCACCATAGACTGCAATCCAGATCCAAACAGGTTAAAAAAAGAGTGATTACCCCTTAGACTCATCGCTTGGTCCCCCTACACTCTGCAGGCCAGGAGCCAGGCTGCCATGTGATGCTGGCTGGCTGTGCCTGGCGTCTCAGAGGCTTCTCGCCCCAGGGGCAAAAGCACGCACTCCCACTTACTGAGTCCCAAAGTCCAGACTGCACTGACCTCTCACTTTGTCCTTTGCATCTCTGTGTTGATAATTCTGGAAACGGCCACAGCTGCTCCTGATCTGGAGTTCCTCAGGCTGGTGTCTGGTTAGGCCCTCCCTGGTGCTAAAGCCTTGGCGTGGGCCTGGGCTCAGCTCCAAGAACACTGTGCTGGCCTATTCCTGCCGGCCTGCCTGGCTGTCCTCAGCAGGAGGTTAGCTGCTCTGTGTCATTTTGTGGGTTTTGCAGCTCCAAAGTTTGTTTATAGCCCCCTTTTTACCTGGATTGGGAAAGGTGGAAGCCGGAGCCACGGGGAGGTCCTGTTTCTACTCCTCCATCTTGACTCCACCCCCTCACTCATTCTTTAATCTGTATTTCTACTGCCCTTTGCTGAATGTAATTTTTATTGCATAATGACCAAAAAAGAATACATTTACTATTTCTGACTTTTTACATTTGATTTTGAGGTTTTTTATGCCCTGTTACATAATTAATTTTTTTGTAGGTGCCATGGACTGCTGAGAAAATGTATATTCCTTTCTGTTCTCATTCAGTTTTCAAAAGTTTGTCATATCTAAATTTTCTAATATTCTATTTACTTCATTTCTTTTTTGTTTATTTTTTGGATGAAATTTTTGAGTTCTGAGAAGGGACAGTTGAATTAACCCACTTGTATAGTTTTGTTGTGTATTCCTTTCTGTAATTCACTTGACTTCTCCTTTAAGAATATAGATGTACTCACTTTGTATATATGTGTTTAGTATTGATATTGCTTCATTGTCTATGGTACCTTTTAACAAGATGTAGTTTCTTTCCTTATCTCTTTTAATTAGCTCTAATTTTGCTTTTATTTTGTCTGAGATCAGGATTGGCTACCCCTGCTTTTTTTCACTTCAACTGAAGCATATAGGGTAGATTCTCCTCTAGCATTTTACCTTTGCTCCATGTGTGTTTCTCTGCTTCAGGTGTGTTTCTTATAAACAATATATTGTAGAATTCTTGTTTTGATCCACTCTTATCAACTCTGCACCTTGCTTCTATTTTATGGGAGAGTTCATTCCATTCACATTACAGTGATGATTACTACCTGTGTATTTCCCTTCATCCTATTCTTCCTCCTGTCTGTGTTCTCTCACCTTTCACCCTTTCCCTCCTCACCAGTATTTTGTTTCTGTCTACCACATACCCTGATGTGCCCTCCCTGCTTTCAGTCCCCCCCTTTATTTGATGATCTTCCCTCCTACTTCACTGTTGGGTAAGATTTATTTCTATATTATTTCTTGTTTGAGCCAATACTCATGAAAGTAAGGTTCACTTGATGCTCATCGCCCATCCTCATATTTTCTTCTCCACTGTAGTAGATCTTTTGCATCTCTTCATGTGAAATAATTTACCCCATTTTACCTCTCTCTTCCTTCTACACTCATTGCACTCCTCTTTCTCATCTCTAAACTTTTTTTTAATGTCATTCTCCCAAATTCACCTTATACCCTTACCCTTTGCCTATGTATATTCCTTCTAGCTATACTATTATTGATACCATTTTAAGAATTACAAGTATTTTCTTCCCATGGGGACATAAATATTTTAGCTCCATTGAATCTGTTTATGCTTCTCTTGGGTCTTGATATTGGAGGCCAGATTTTTTATTTAGTTCTGGTCTTGTCCTTATAAAAGCTTGAAATCCTTCTATTTCATTGAAACAACCCTTTTTTCCCTTTATGTATTATGCTTAATTTTGCCAGCTAAGTGATGCTTGGTTGTAGTCCTGGCTCCTTTGCCTTCCAGAATATCATGTTGCATGACCTCAGATCCATTAATGTTACAGCCACTAAGTCCTGTGTAATCCTGATTGTGACTCCCTAATACTTGAATTGTTTCTTTCTGGTCACTTGTAGTATTTTTTCCTTGACCTGATACTTCTAAAATTTGGCTGTAATGTTCCTTGAAGTTTTTATTTTGAGATCTCTTTCCTAAGGTGATGGGTGGATTCTTTCAATGCCTATTTTGCCCTCTGGTTCCAGGACATCAGGGCAGTTTTCCTTGATAATTTCTTGAAAGATGCTGTTCAGATCCTCCTTTTGATTATGGCTTTCAGGTAGTCTAGTGATTTTGATATTGTCTCCCCTGGATCTATTTTCTAGGTCAATTGCTTTTCCCATGAGGTATTTTATTTTTTCTTCCATTTCTTTCATTCTTTTTTTTTTTTAATTGATTCTTGATATCCTGTGGATTCATTAGCTTCGACTTGCCCAATTCTAACTGTTAAGGAGTTGTTTTCCTCAATTAGCTTTTGTCCTTTCTTTTCTATATGACAAATTGTACTCTTTTTTGAGGGGGTAGGACAGGGCAATTGGGGTTAAGTGACTTGCCCAAGGTCACATGGCTAGTAAGTGTTGAGTGTCTGAGGCTGGATTTGAGCAGCTTCTTGTGCTAGTGCTTGCAGGCCCTGGCTGTTTACCTGGTGTTGTGCTGATGTTTCCCTGAAGCCCACGGGGGATCTTCATGTCTGGTGCTGTGGGGTTGGGATGGTGGTTGACTGGTGCTTCTGGAGGCCACAGGGGCCTGGCAGCTTACCTGGTGCTGAGATGGGGTCCTAGTGATGGTGTCTGGCATATGCTGAGGCCTGGTAGGTATTTCTTCACTTCCCTGGGCTTCACTGAAGCACCTGGCCGTCTGGCCACTGAAGGATGCATCTTTGCCTCGGTTTGTGTTAAATCACATGGAGGTCTGGTTACTGGAGGATGCCTATTTGCCCGAGGCTTTGCTGAAACATGCAGAGTTCTGGCCTACTTTCTCATCCCAACTCATGGATTTCCATACTACTTAATTCTCCTTTCTGAGAGTATCAAGAAATAATATTTAAACAATTTTGAACAGATAAGTTAAAAACCATTTTGACTACCTTCTTATTTAACCTGTTGAATTAAGCCTATGTGATTTTCAAGAGTACCTGATGACTTCTTAATAATAATTAATAATAATAGTGAACATTTATGTAATACCTGCTGTGTGCCAGACATTGTGCTAAGCACTTTACAAACATTATCTTATTTGACCCTCACAACAATCCTGGGAGGTTGGTGCTATTGTTATCTACTTTTCCTAGTTGAAGAAACTGAGGCAGGCAGAGTTAAGTGATTTGCCCATGGTCACACAGCTAGTAAACATCTGAAGTTAAATTTGATGACGGGTCTTCTTGACTGTAGGTCCAGAACTCTATCCTTTTCACTTAGCTGCCTTCTAATCTGCATATGCTATTTTGTACTTAGAAATATTTTCTTATGGAATCAGTATTCACTCTCATGGCAATAACCAGAATATATCGCTAGCATTTTTTAGTGTCTATCAGTATCATAGAGTAAGAAAGAGCTCTTTGTTTGTTCCACAAGCCTTTTTTTTTAAGCATCTGCTCAATGCCAGGCACTGCGATAGATGGTGTGAATACAAAGAGAAAAATAAAGACAAAAGTTCTCTCACTTCCAAGAGTATATCATGAGCTCTTTGGAAAGACAAGGAATCAAGAAAGAAAATTCATTCCACCAGAATGTTAACCTATGTAGAGTTTAGGACATATGGTCAGTTTTCTTCTGCTCTCTTTATGCCATTTCCCTACCTCCAGCCTGGACTGAATCCTATCCTCATCTGCCAAAAATGTGGGTTTCAGGATGAAAAATCATTTATACTTATCTCTCCCCTCCTGCATGCTTCTTTCCTTCTATCTCCCACTTCACACCTACCAAACCAGGCTGTATGTACAACTTGGCCTTTGAGCATCTCACATAGAGGCTCTTATCTCTTAGGAGGATTGAAGCTATATTTCAGAGAGTTCATGCACTTGTAAGTGAAAAAAAAATACATCTTTATATTTACTCCCCTCTAACTGGAATTAAGCATTTCCTTCAGTTATGAATGTACGCAACAGATCACAGCACATATTTTAGGTTTCATTTGAATGCTAAAGAAGCTCACACACACACACACACACACACACACACACACACACACACACCCAACAGTTTAAGTGCCCCCTTGGTCTGCATTGATGCTTCCTTTCACTTCAGAGTCCATTTCTAGTAACTATGACTAGACCATCTCAGTGTTTGTTAAAAACTTTTTTGATGTTTCACATATTGAAAAGAAGATTATACTGTCATTAAAGTCTTCTGTCTTCATCTTCAATGTAATGTATCTTATTTTTGCATTTAGTGACTACAGAAGGCTCATGGATCAAACTCACACTGCGTAATATTTATAACTATTATTACAACACAGACACAGGAGTGGGTACCTGGATTTGTCCTGAAAATTATGAAGAGAAAATATCTTGGCTGTCACATAATGAAATTAAGGTATGCTACTAAATTTATTTTCAATCTGTAAAGGGACTTAACAGAGAAGTCAATAAGGGTAGAGTCCTTGTGTTTATTTTTGTCTTTTGAAGAGGAAAGGGGTTTTTGAGGTAGGAGGAGCTACCAATTGCTGATTTATTTGAGGGGGTATGGAGAGAGATTATTCTTTGAGAAGTGAACACACAGATTTATATCACCTTTCTGCCCAAGCTCGAACTCTTAGCATCAGACCCATTTGTCCAGTTTTTGTTCCTATTCTATGACAATCTGTTGCGTTTGAGGAGTATGTGTTTTAAAACGTGGTTTCCCTATTTCACCTAGACTGGAAGTACAGGAGCTATTCACAAGCCCTATCCCATTCCGATAAATACTGGAGCTTTAATCTGCCCTGTTTCCAATCTTTGCTGGTTCACCCATCTTTAGGCACTCTACAGGGCCCCCACTCCCAGAAAATGTTTGATTTAGTGTGGATACCCAATAGGCTTAGTCTCCTGTAGTTCAAAAGATCTATCAACTTCATCCTTCCTGGTCAGATTATAAGTATGTGCCACCTGCTTTTAACAAACTGATAAGCATTTACCCATGTCTCAATAGACAGGACAGCCTGTCAAGGCCTAAGACAAATAACTTCTTCCTCCATGAATCCTTCCCTGGTAATAATTCCCTTGCCTTCCTTTTCTGTCCCCTCCCCTAACCCATCTGGAAATGATCTCTTCTAAACTCTATTCTTCTTTCTAGTTTATCTTCCCTTCTCAACTATTTGAAATATGGTTTATAATCATAGTCTCCAAAGTTCTCATTGATTGCCTA
Organism: Petaurus breviceps papuanus; assembly: GCF_028583685.1. Taxonomy (NCBI): domain Eukaryota; kingdom Metazoa; phylum Chordata; class Mammalia; order Diprotodontia; family Petauridae; genus Petaurus; species Petaurus breviceps. The sequence goes on from NW_027185903.1 coordinate 15,909,499, forward strand.
ATTTCCCGGTCTGATTTCCTTTACCTAATCCTCCCTCTTCTTTCTGCAGTATTTGCCTCTGTTAGGTTGTCTTGAAATCCTTATAGTGTCAAATGCTACTGTTGAACAACACCACCACTACTTGTACATGTTAACTACCTTTATATGCTTTCTTCTTTGGATTTTCATGGTACTGCTCCACCTTCATATTTATCTATCCATTTTTATTTCCTTTGATAAATTGTCATTCATATTGCTCTCCTAAACTTTCAGTATACTCCCCCAGGCTCTGTCTTAGGTCCTTTTCTGTAACTACACCCTCTAACTTGATAACCTCATTAGCTCCCCTTGTTTTAATTATCATTTCTAAGCAAACAACTCCCAGATAGCTCCCTCCTTCCTTCCTTCTATGTATGTATGTGTGTGTGTGTGTGTATCAACCTATCTATCAGTAGTTTCTTTCCTGAACTCAAATTGTACATCTTCAGCTATCTCTTGAACTTTATAAACAGAATATCCCATAAGCATTTAGAATCAACCTGTCTAAAACAGAATTTCCTATTTTCTCTTAAACCTCCCAGCCTTGTAATCATCTTTGCCTCTTCACTGCCTTTCATCAGTGAAAGCCAATAAATTGTGAAGTCATTCCCTTCACAACATCTTTCACATCCATTGACTCCCATGGCTACCACTTTATATTATGCCCTCATCCCCTGTTTCCTGGAATATTGTAATAGCCTTCTAATTGCTCAGATTTCCTCCTTTCTCCAGTCCATCCTCCAGACAGCTGCCAAGGTGACATTCCTTAAGCACCAGTCTATCTGTGTCATTCCCCTCTTTCAGTAAACTTTAGTTACTTTCTCTTACCCCTTGGATTAAATATAGACTACATTGAGGGATATTTCATATGGTCTTGAAAAAAGCATATAATAAGTTCCAAATCATTTTCAAAACTGCCCTGCTAGTGTGTGCTTTCTTCTAAACTTATTTCTGTTATCTTCTGCACATTTTTAAAACAAAAAAAAATTTCGATTGTCTTCTTTTGCAGGGAATCATTAATGCAAACCTACTACTTTTGTTCTCTTCCCTTAACCCAACCTAATTAAAAACTCAGGAATATTACCCTTGTAACATAAACATCATCAAGCAAAATGAATTCATACACAGTGGCCAGGTCCAAAAATGTGTAGTCCTGCACCTTTAGACCATTGCCTCTCTGTCAGGAGGTTGGTAATGGTCATCCTCTCTTCTTATGACTGACTCTGAGCAATAGCTAGAAAAAAAGAACTTTCAGGGAGGACATTCTACCAGGTATCATTGACCATTAAATAACCAAAATGTTGCTATATGAAAGATGGCTAAGGTGAAAGTAATAGAGAGAATAAGATGGAAATAAAAATGCGAAAAAGTAAAATGTTAAGCTCAAGAATAAAACAGCATAGGAAAGTATAATAATCAGCGAATCCCCAAATCACATTGCTAGCAAGTGCCGCAATGACCCTGCCTTGGAGAAAGATTCCATTTAGGCCAGTTCAGAAAAGTGCCTGTCTTTTCATTTCTGAACAGGTCAGGGGAGAGTTTCAGAGGAGACTCTGTATTGCTCTTGAAGATAACCAATGAAGAATCAATAAAAATTGAGATAGAAATCATGAAATATTTCATTTTACTTAAACTTTTGTTAAGTATAACCATATAAAAATGTCTCACTAGGATCTCGTCGTTAAAATGACAGAAGGCTTCCTTTTGGAGGAAATGTGGTCTTCCAGTGGAAATATGGTAGATGATGGTGATTTGACACCTTTAATGAACCGTGTTAGAAAAGAATTTGAAAACAGAAAAGCTTTCATACAGGAAAATGAGCCTACTGTGGTCAAAATACAGGTATGTGAGCTAATTGCAAAATTTTGTCATCATTTTCATAAGACATGTTCCTTGTGGTGATCAGATTTTCTACACAAAATGATAACTTTTAAAAATTAACAATGAGGAAAAAACAGGGTTTTTTGGTGGAATGGGAGGTTTGCGTATTTGGATTTTCCCCAACCTTCAGCCAATATAGGTATCTCCTAATGTCCACTTGTGTTTGAGACATTTAATTTGCCAGTGGGTAAACGGTATATTCTCTGACCTCTGATAAGAGGGGAAATATAGGTCAGGTGGAATTACCAGCTTTCATTTCAGGATAAAAGCATCAAGGGTATTCCTTCCCCCTTCCTAAGGTTTGCAGCCTGGTACAGAGTAATGATATAGTGCTATTTTTGGAGTCAGAAGACTTGGCTTCCAATTCTGACTGTACTACTTATTAACCTATGGAATCATGGGCAAGTTATTTAACCTCTGGCCCTCTCATGATCCATGATAATGGTGGGAGTTAGGGTAGGCAGTTAGACCAACATCTCTAGTGCCCTTTAGTTCTCATTCTAGGATTCAACAATCCAAAACTCTTTACTGGAATCAGAAATGAGTACCAGGTTCCCATTCCTAGCCTTACACTGACTTCTTGCCTATCAAAAGGATCATGTTTTCCCCTAGCTTAGATGTGTTCTGATTTAAGTAAATTGTTGAAATCCACATCACTAAAGTATGAAAATATAATTCTTATTGTCCATCCCTTTGCTATGAGACTCATACATCCTTCATTTATATCTTGGAATGTTAGCAGTAAAGAAATGATATATTTAAATTCAATCCTTCTTACCTAAAAGCTGATTCCAATTGGAAGTCAGTCTTCATTTTCTTCATTGCACTTATGTTGCACTGAGAACACACTTCTCCTACTTCTTTTCATTAACTATTGTAAAGCCAAGCATGAGCAGCTTTCCAGAGGACTGCTGCTGTGAACTTTTCAAGATTCTGATTACACAGTATAGTGAATTTTCTATTTATTCAATAACAAATCAGAGCAAAACATTCACAGAACATCAAAATACAGCATTCACCATGCCACAGCTCAACAACTTATCACCAAAATGGCCACATAGTTTTCACCAAAGTGGTCACATAGTTTTAAACAAAGTACAATCATTTAGTAACTCAATCATTCAATCATCCTTTGCCTCCTTAAGGGACACAAAGTACAAAAGTCAAAGTCAGCCACCCATGGGGTGCAATTAAGTTATAATTTCATCAGTCACCACTCAGTACCCTCTTAAGGGGTAGTGGAAAGTACAAAAGCCATCCACTCCTAGGTCACAAGTAAGTTACAATTATATCAGTCACTACTCAGTACCCTATTTCATCATTCACTACTCAATTTCATCAAGTCACTATTCAGTACCTAGAGAGAGGTCTTTTCATCTTGACTTGAGGCAGGCTTTCAGTTTCCATGGTTCCTCTTACATGGTCCCAGCTCCTGCATGAATCTAACCAACTTCACCTGAGTTCAAAGGCAGACAGCTCCCAGTTTCTTGTCCAGCTCTCCGTGCAGTTCCTACTCCATATTGAAGCTCACAGTGTCCAGTCCATCTCAAATCTCTCACAGTCTCTGTTCACAAAGCCACAATAGCATTCATAGACATTAACAAAGCCACAACAACACTCGTACAAAGTACTAGAACCACAGTCATGTTTCCTCAGTCTTCGGCAGCTCCAGCTGGCCCTTAGGAGAATTTCTGCCACCACAAGTTCTAATTTTGCCACCACAAATCCGACTTCTGTGTCATTTCTCAGTTCTCATTTCTCTTCTCAGTTCTTCTCAATTCTCAGTTCAGTCTTCAGTCCAGCAATAGCAGCCCAGCCTCCAGATGCTGAGAGAATTTCTCTCTCTCTCTCTCTCTCACTTTTCTCAAATTTCATTACTATTACAACTATTAAGTATCTTTTCCTTTGGGAACAACAAATTATATAGTGAGATTGGTTAGATGTGTCTCTGTTCACAATGTATCAAATATTTGGACATTTCCCTATGATGACACAGAGGAGATCTAAAAACATAAATAACCCTTTTTTCAAAAAGAAATAAAGAATAATATAATTGGTGAAGAGTTTAATGGCTGTGGCTGGATCAAGCCAGTCTAATGAAACTGTCAGTGCTACCCAAATTAGTCCATAAATCCTTCAAAATACTTATTGAATACTTCACAGATTGAAACAAAATTACATTCTTGTTAGAGAACAAACTGATTAAATATCAAAGAAAATTATGAACATCCCTAATTATACTAACAGTTTCAAATTATAAAATTTTTATAATTAATATTATAAAATCTTATTTAGCTCAATTCTTTAGTGCTATTAAAACTAGGAAAACAGATCAGTGGAACAAAGTAGATAACTGTGAAATAGAAACAGATACATATAGTAGAGTGAAGTTCAACAAATTTAAGATAAAAAACACTGGGAAAAGAAGTTCATTATCAACAACAATAACAACTGTACAAAACAACTTGGCAAAAAAAAAATGGAATTAACACTATATACTACAATAAAATTGCAAAAGGATCAGTAACTTATGTTTAAAAGAAATCCTACTTAAAAATTAGAAGATAATGAAATGTTATACCTGTCACAGGTAGGGAGAAGATCAAATTTCATAGCTAACCAACAAATAGAAAAAATCTTAGAATAATCAATGTAGAGTTGAAAGGGGTCTCAAATGCCATCTATTTCAACTCTTATTTTAAAGAGGAGGAATTCTAGTAGGTAAGTAACTTACCCAAGGTAAAAGAGATAGATAGTAGAAGTCAGAGGTAGGATTGTAGGAGGGGAAAAATATATAATATGTATGTATGTATGTGTGTATGCATGTTTACACACACATACATACACACACATATATTGCTTCTTTTAAATAAAAATAAAAGAATGTTTGTAAAACAAAAGCCAATACCAACCCCCAGAATCAAGGAAATAAATTGGGGAAATGTTGTTCTTCTGATAACAGTCTTCCATCTAATGATAATAAGGATTACATCAACTTAATAAGATTCGTAAATTGTCTAAAGATATGAGTTGAATACTTCTATGGAAGAGAAACAAACAACTTTATCAATAACTGCATGAAGAATGTATTCAAAATTTCTGTTAAGAGAAATGCAAATTAAAACAATTCAGATACCATTTTATATTCAGCTAAAAAAATATCAGTACTACTATAACTGTGAAGGAAAAGACAAGTTATTACAAAGTTGGCAGAGCTGTGAATTTATACAACCTTTTCTGAAAGCAATAGAAATTTTACAATAAGTTCTATGCAACTGTTCTTTCGCTTTGATGTAATGAGTCTACTACCAGAACTACCTAGTCTAGCCATAAAAAAGTGTTCGCAAAAATAGTAAAACATTGAGAAACTAATTGTTTTATTTTTGATTAGGGAATGTCTGATCAAATTTTGACACATGAATGTAATGGGATAGTACTAGGCCATAAAATGACAAATATGAAGAATATATAAAAATATAAAATGATATTATATAATGCAGAGTGAAGAAATGAACAAAAAAGATTGTTTTCCCCCCATAGACCTAGATTGTGTATTTCAGTATTTGTGTTTGCTTGTGGATATTGAGTGTATTTGAAAAAAAAAAAAAAAGGAACAAAACCCTAACCTTTTGAATGCCTTTCAGCCCCAGCCTCTCTGTTGATGCCTTAGAAATACTTGGTCTTTCTGAGATATGACATCACACTTAGTACACTGTCATTTTGTTTGAATGACCATGGTTATGGGTTGATACTGCCATATGTGTTGTGTATTGTATTGAAGTCAGGGAACCATAAAATGTGGAGGTTTAAGGTTTAGGGGTGTGTGAAACCCCAAATACCCACACTCCAGGTCCTGCTGAATGAATTCTACTCATCTTCTCTCAGCCAAAGTAAAGCGAAGTTTATTAAAGGTTCATCTGTAATACTTGTATTGGACAAGTGGGCCAGAATAATCTGACACTGAGTGAGTCTATGCTCGATAATAACTGGCTCCCTCATGGAGGCAAGTTGGAGCTTATATACAGAAAGATTTTGGGAGGGATCTCGGGGTGGTCTACAGGAGGAGTTTTGGAAGGGTATTTAGAAGGAGTCAAATGAGGTCTCTGCAGTCCTTTCTGGGTCTGATTCTATTATCCCACCTTTGTATTTAAATGCCAGTGATAAAAATGTTAAACTGGATAGATTCAAGGAGAAGTTTTGTAGAATGCAATTAAATGTCTCTTTTCAGATGAAGAAATCCATCAACCTTTTAGAGTATGGTTATTCAGCTATCTATAAAGTCACTCTACTTGAATATTACTTGATCCCCATTTCTTTGTCCAGTTAGGAAATTATCACATGCTTTGTTGCAATCAAGATAAGTGATCAGATTTCCTGGTCTGGCATTTTCATGTAGTATCAATTTGATATTTCAGTTTTTGTTTTTTGCTTTTTGGAGGGGCAATTGGGGTGACTTGCCCAAGGTCACATGGCTAGTTTTGTGTGTGTGTGTGTGTGTGTGTGTGTGTGTGTGTGTGTGTGTGTGTGTGT
>NW_027185903.1:15915937-15931213 GCF_028583685.1 Petaurus breviceps papuanus
TGTGTGTGTGTGTGTGTGTGTGTGTGTGTGTGTGTGTGTGTGTGTGTTGAGTGTCTGAGGCCGGATTTGAACTCAGGTCCTCCTGACTCCAGGGCTGGCGCTCTATTCACCGCACCACCTAGCCGCCCCCTCAGTAGTTGTTTTTTTTTTAAAGACAGGTTAAATTTGGCAGGACATTCATTCATCCATTCAACAACCATTTATCAAATATGGGGGACAAAGCATTGCTCTAGGTAGTGAGGGAGATAGAAAGTTTAGATAAGATATAGCACCTGCCCTCCTGGAATTCAGAAGGAGAAAAAAATCACAAACTTGTAATGCACTGTATTACCTAAGTGCATTGTAGGGATGCAAGGTAGAGTGTGAAGTCCAAGGGGGAAACTTGTAGATTACAGTGGCATAATGGAAAAAAATTTCACAGAGAAGGTGACATTTGAATTAGGTTTTTATCAGAATACATGACAAATGGGAAAATTCGTCAGCATTGGGAACTCCCAATGTGGGAACTCCTTCAGCACAGATTGTAGCCAACCTAAAAGTTGGTAAAGAGGTTTGAGTCATTTGCCTGACTTATTTCTCAAGATTCAAGTGACTCACGCAGGGTCACTCAGCTAGTTGTGTCAGAGTCACAATTTTAACTAAACCAGGTCTTCCGGACTCTAGAGCCACTATACTCTTTGTACAGACTTTAAAAGATGTAAAAAAATATTTCAACAGTGAAGAAGGAGGGGCCATATTAAAGATAATCACTTGTTCCTAGTGAATCCATGCTCTCATTTTGTGATGATTCTTTTTATCCATTCTAGGAATTTGCCAGACATGAGACTCAAGCTTCCACTCCTCTCTCCATTTATAATTACTATAAAATTAATATGTCTTTATTTTATGATTAAGAGTTAAAAGAAATTTTCAACATTTCTTATTTTATACAATCTTGGTGAGAAAGTGGAGTGTAAGGAATTTCATGATATATTGAATGTGGATTATAAGCAAATTTAGTGGACGTAACCCTCACACACCTATTTTCCTAATCATTACTTCTGCCATGACAAGTTTTAGAATTTTTTGTAATTTCTCTTCTTTAACTCTTCAGAGTCATTTATTTGAAATTCTGATATATTTTTCTGTGATCTTATAATCAGGATGTTTTATTAGCAAGGGAGGAAATGTTGATCATACTTGCAATCTTATCTTTGGTTCTAACAGATCCAGAAGGTATAATAGCAAGATCTCTATTAGACACATGGAACCCAGAGTCAGGAAATGAATCCCACTCCTAATTTAGTAGTTCATTAAGTATACAGTATAGCCCCCATGAATCAAGATTTCTTTTTGAAGGTATGTGGTAATTATTGGAGCACATATATAAAATGTCCTTATATTGATATATTCTAGTTATAAGCATTTATAAAAGGATATGGAGAACTGATAAACTATTAATAGAATATACTAACTACTGAGTTTTTCCTAATTTTCTGTGCTACAAGTTAGAAGGTGACATTTTAATAGCATATTTTCTTTTTCCATTTGGGTCATAATGAATCAACCAATCTTTAAAGTAGAGTAATTTATTTGTTGTTGTTCTGAGGCAACACAGTCATCTGGGGGAAAAAAAAGTCATGTTTTTCATTTCATATAGAAAAGACTCCAATTATTTCCCTTTATGGGCTTAGTGGGTAGAGATTTACTTTAATACCTCATAGCAAGGGACTTCCTATGCTTTGCTGATCTTCAAGAAAGCATTAACAGTTAGCTATAGTTGGGAAAACTGGAAAACAGTATGGCAGAAACTAGGTAAAGACCAAGATCTCACACTGTATAACAAGGTCAAAATGGGTCTGTGATTTAATATAAGGGGTGATACCACAAGTAAATTAGGAGGGCATGAAAGTTCATTCCCCGACAAGTGATCAAAGGATACAAATAGGCAGTTTTCAGACACAGAAATCAAAACTTATCTGTAATCATATGAGAAAATATTCTAAATCACTATTGATTAGAGAAATGCAAATTAAAAGAGCTCTGAGGTACTACCTCAAACCTACCAAATCGGCTAATATGACAAAAAAGGAAAATGATAAATGTTGAAGGGTATATGGGAAAACTGGAACATTAATGTACTCTTGGTGTAGTTATGAACTAGTCTATCCATTCGGGAGGGTAATTTGCAACTATTGCCAGAGGGCTATAAAATTGTGCATACCCTTTGATCCAGCAATACCACTGCTACATCTATATCCCAAAGATATCTAAAAAGGGGGGGCGGTGTAGGAGGACTTATTTGTACAAAAATATTTATATCAGCTCTTTTTGTGGGTAAGTATTGGAAATCAAAGGGATGCCCATCATTTAGGGAATGGCTAAACAAGCTCTGGTATATGATTGTGATGGAATATCACTGTGGTATAAGAAAGACAAGCTGAATTGTTTCCAAAAAACCTGGAAAGACTTACATGAACTGATTTTATCACCAATGCAATATTCACAGTGCCCACAATCACTATAAATATACCTGTGTGATGCTCAATCACAAAATACAACAAACTCTCCATATGGAGGACAGAAGCAAAACATTTATTCTGACACCAGAAAACCAAATCCCCAAACCAGTAAGCCAATTGCATCATAGTAGCAAAGAAGTTAATAAGCCACAACAGCACAGAGAGCCATAGCATCCTTTAGCCTTCCCACAAACCAACAAAAGACAAATATTTTCTCACAAGCCTGACTGACTCCCTGGGACACATGCTCTCCTCCCAACTGTCTAGTCTAACTCCTAGCTTCCTGTGTGCTCTGCTCCACCCTTCAGCAAATTCCTCCCCCCACAGGTTCCATATGATTACATTCAGCCTATTAGGAGGCAGAATATATTTTCAAAGCAGGGTAGGTCTCAGCCTATTAGGGGCAGAGTATATTTTCAAAGCAGGGAAGGTCTTCATAATTCCCTTAGGCTTATTAAGGGGCAGGGAAGATCTTCAAATTGCCATTACCATTAATGCAAAACTGATGCAAAGCAAAGTAAGCAGAATCATCAGAATGTTGTACACAGCAATAGCAATGTTGTTTTGATGAAGAACTGTGAATGTCTTAGCTATTCTCAGTGATATAAGACAATCCCATAGTACTATCCACCTCCAGAGAAAGACCTGATACTGTCCAAATACAGACTGCAGTATGCTCTTTTCACTTTCTTTCATTCTTTTTTTCGTTTGAGTATTCTTGTACAAAACGACTAATATGGAAATGTTTTACATGATTAACATGTGTTACCTTTATCTCATTGCTTACTATCTCAGAGATCGGGAGAAGAAGGAAGGGAGGGACAGAATTTGGAACTCAATACTTAAAAAACAAATGCTAAAAAAATTATTTTAATATATAATGGGGGAATTTTTTTTTCAATCCAGTTAGCTTTAGCCCCTTCCCATACACCGAAGTCCATTACTAGAAACCTTGCCCAGGGTATCGAGGTCATGGACGTTTGCCTGAAATCATAAGGTGAAAGAATGACACATTGATATTACATTTAAAATTTTTCCCACAGTACCTCTTAAAAGAATTTGCTCATTTTTGTTTTCTTCACTACAAGTAAATAAAAACTATAACTTGTCTTTTCTTTCTTTTTTATATAGGCTGTTTGGAGGGGCTATAGAGATCGGAAAAGTTTTACCGAGAGGAAGAAACTGTTTGCTGCAAATGTTGCTTTTATTATTAAGGTAAAGATTCTTTAATATTTTATGTTTCATCTGAGACTTAAGTATAGCAGGTCAATCTTTTTACAGCTTTCTAAATGATTCTCTAGTCCACTCACCACAGCATATATTTTAACCTTCTCTTCTCCCCTCAAGCCTTCCACCACAGCCCCAAACCAATTAGATGAGAACATTAACTAACTCATACTTCACGTTCCCTGCAAAAATCAGGTCATTTGCCAAGAGCTTCATTTTCCCCCATTCTCATTTCACTTCTCTCTGATATCATCCTTCACTTTCTCCTCCATTCTTCATTCTCTGATCAATACATGGACCTTCTCCCTGTCAAGGTCCACCCTGCTATCCTCTCCCAAGGTCCTCCAACAGATTGCCCCCACGATCAACCTCCTTTCTTTATTTAATCTTCTATCTCTCCCTATCCTGTTGGCTCTTTCCCTGCTACCTACAAATTTTTCTCCACTCATCTTGAAAAAATTATCACTAGATCCTATCATCACCGCTAGCCATCTTCTTGTGTCTTTCTTCCTCTTCTCAGCTAACCTCCTTGAAAAAGCCTACTAGGCACTTCTCTTTCTCTCCGTTTAGTCTTTTCTAACCCTCTGCAATCTCAACTTCTGACCTCATCATTCAACTGGAACTTCTCTCTCCAAAGTTACCATCATCTCTTCTTAACTGTCAGATTTAAAGGCTTCTTTTTGATCTTGTATGTACCTATTTTAATACATGTTATCTCTCCTATTAGAATTACCACTCCTTGAGGGTAGGAACTGTTTTTGTATTTTAATTCTCTATACTTTAATACAGTGCCTGGCATATCATAAGCACTTAATAAATGCTTGTTGGCTAAGTGATTGTTTATTTTAGTTTTAATTCCAAACACTCAGAAATGATCACTCAACAACTAAGGAAAAGCACATTTTATATGATTTTCTTCTTCACATTCCAATATGATGTTGCAAAAGTTTCTCCAACTATCCAGTCAACATTTACGTACCCATTCCATGCAGAATACTCTAATTCTAGGGGAACAGAAAGCTACAATAGAGAAAGAGCCCTTGCTTTCCAATAAGTTAATGGGGACAGGGCAGATAACTCAGTAACAGAATATACATGTAACCAGCAGGCGCACAACAGAAATACTCTATTGGGCAAGAGAGAAAGATGAATGGTGTGAAAAAAATAGAATGCTTGGATTTCTTTGAAATTGCAAGGTGAGGTTAGCCTGCAAAGGTACCATTTTTGAAGGAAGAAACAATGGATTGATTGGAGTTTGTTGCAAGCATAGACATTCAATAAGATCGTGTAGTCATAGAGAGCATATTTATCCCCTAAGAAAATTACTGGCTAAAATTGGGAGGTTGGTATTCTCTTGTGAAGCATGTAGGTAGAGCTGAAAGTAGGCTTAAGTGAAACAAAATCCACTTAAAATAGAGGTCTGTCTTTCAGTCAGTTTTAGCCTCTGAATGATTATAGCCTCAGGTAAGTCACTTGGCCTGTAGGAAATTTTCTAATCTCTCTCTTTTTGATTGTCTTTAGAATTAGGATGCCTTCCTCCTATCCTACAAGTTAAGGAGAAAAAATAGTAATAAATAAAGTGCTTTTGTATGCCTTAGAAGAAATACAAAGAAAGATGTGGAAGGAAAAATAAATCTTGTTTTCCAAATGTAATACTTTACTTGATATCATCACACAAGATATTAATACTAATTTTAAAAAAACTGCATGGTTTTCTTGAATTTTCTGTTACTTCTCTTTTTAGATTCAATCCTGGTACAGAATGATATTAGCAAAAAGACGTTACTCTTCAAGAAAGCTTTATTTCAAACAACACGTAAGAGAAATTTTTTTCCTCTTAGATAACTGATAAAATTCATCACTATCATTATATAATAGATATGACTAGACTTTAATGCTTCAATGAATCTATGGTCTTATTGTTGTAGGTAGCCTGCATTGGTACAGCCACTCATCCACATGTCCTTATCCTGTATGGAATTCTTGTCCATGTTCTCCTATAAATCCTCCATGGGGTTTTTGCCTTGTATTTGGGACCATTAGGTCTCTCTCTCAGGGACCAGAACAGTAAATGGGCTTCTCTCTTGTATTCCTTAATCTTGCTACATAACTGTTCCCCTTTCTTTTCTGATTATATATTATGTGCACATTACATTTTTTGCATAGTGTGAAATCTCTCAAATTTGAACTTGGAGGGAAAGCCAGGTTTTACTTGTGAAACCAACAAATTACTGTGTATTTATATGTATGAATTTAAAGAAATGAGATTTTTATTATCTTTAGTAACGACAGTAATTACCTAATAATGTTTGTTTTTTAATTTACTTTCCTTGAGAAGATTGCAAGCATTGGGCAAGGCAGACCTTTTTAATAAATAGATACATTTATAATTAGTGCCATGTTTACATGCCAACACTATACTAAAGTCTTCAAACCATTCTTCAGCGATCTGAGCATTTTTCCTTTCATCTCACTTACACTATTCATTTGCTTAGAAAATTTGTATACAAGGGAAAGAAAAACTTCAGCTAGCCAATGTCCACATATCACATATTCCAAATGTAGGAGTGTTAAAATTAATGGCAACTTGCAGTACTAAGGATTTGACTTTTTCTTGATTGTGACTTTTCTCAATTTTTCCAGGTTGACAAAATTGTGAAACTTCAGTCCTGTATAAGAGCATTCAAAGCTAGAGTTGACTATAAAACTCTGAGTAAGTAGAATCATTTTGGAAATAGAGCATGAATTAATTCTTTAGGGAACAAGCAAAAACAAGTGGAATTATCTATAATTCCTTTTCAGCCCACTATTTCAAGAATAGGGTTCGGGACTTATCTCAGAACTGACTTGTCATCACTTGTGCTCATATGAAAAAGAAACTACTGTTACTCCTTTATTTTATTTCATTTTTTGATAAGGGGAAAATAGATTACATTTTTCTAAAGAGATTTTATGCTGTTTTTATATATTCAGTTTGAATTGAAAGAATCAGGGATATTCTAAAAGATGTATGTATGAGCTTAGACACTGTCTACCTCTACATAAATTTTATCTGTTATCAACCATCTGGCTGACCTGGAGAGTCTCATGTGTGAGTTGTTGTGTAGTATGTGGATGTGTAGAGTGGAGAACCATACATAAGACTCTAGGTGAGTCACTTCCATTTCTGTACCTAGCTTTATTTACCAATAAAATGAAAAAGGGAGTTGGATTAAAATCTCTAAGGTTCTCTCCTTGCTCCTAAGGCTATGATCCTAAGAAAAATGAGCATTATGTGGATAGAAAATGTTGATCTTAATGGTTGGGAGTATTCATTTCTTTTAAAGATACTTTTATTACTAGAAACTTAATATACAACATATAATCAAACTATGCTAGTAGGATTACACAGAAATACAAAAAGACTTTTATGAATTAAGCGACATAAGTAGAATAAGAACAACATTAATTTACTCTCACATATAAAAAATCAATAACAACAATAATGTGAACATAAAAGTATATACATTGTTTTGGAAGGAGATGGAGGAAATTTTTTTTTTAATTCTTTGTTAGGAATACATATGCATATGTACATTTAGGTACGTAAGTGGATGCATGAGTTTGACATGTGTTTAATTTCTTAAAAGTCAATAGTTTAAATTTTTAGATTTTATTTGAGGTTTGCCCCATATACATATGTTCATTAGTATTTATTTTGAGGGTACATTTTGTTATACTGCTGTTTATGTTTCTTTTCTCCATATTTAAAAGTAGAAATGGTCAAACATAAGGATCAGTACTTTGCTTAACATGTGTTCTAAGGATCTAAGGTCCTAACAACCAAGATCTAATTTTCCCACCTGTAGGCACTGGGACCATGCTAACAAATTCAAACTATGCATGTATTCTCCTTTCCCTGCAGTGAATGATAAAAATCCTCCTTTGCATGTTTTGTGCAAGTTCTTGTATCTGTTGGACCAAAGTGATTTAGACTTACAGGAAGAATTGGAAAGGACAAGATTAAGGGAACAAGTAGTTACCAAAATCAGGGCTAATCAACAACTGGAAAAAGACCTGAACTTGATGGACATAAAGATTGGACTGCTTGTAAAAAACAGGATCACTCTGCAGGTCAGTAGAATTTTCCCCAACTGTTGTCTAGTAATGGTGTATATAGAGAAGACATTACAGCTAAGCCCACTTAGGACTCAGAGTGAATTGTTCAAGATTCATTGACCAATTTTTTATAATAAACGGAATATCTCAATTTCATCCCTGTGTATAATTTGTGATAGTTACTTTGGGAAATATTATTTTAATGATCCAGACCATATTCCTCTTAGGCTCCATATACTCTAGATTTTCTAAGCAAGTTCCATTTTCTAGGGGAGTTCTATCACACTTTTTTCCAAAACTGCATTAAAATATATTGGAATACTGGGAATTGTGGCACATGGCTGCCATAATCCCTATTTTGGGGGGAAGCTGAGGCTAGTGGATTGCTTGAGCTCTGAAATTTTGAGCTGCAGTAGAACTAAGGCCTTTCAGTGTCCTCAGTCATTCCAACACCAATATGGCAAGCTGCTGGGAGCAGAGGAACCATCAAGTTGCTTAAGGAAGGGTGAGAAGGTCCAGCGGGGAAATGGAGCCGGTCAAAACTTTTGTACTCATCAGCAGTGGGATTCGTTCTGGGAGTGGCTACTCCACTTCCAGCCTGGACAAGATAGGAAATTCAACTATTTTAGAAAATTGCTAAGTACTATACTTAAAATATATCTTAACCACCAAAAATGAAGACTCAACAGGCCACAGATTGTATCATGTAACTATTTATCTGCCTGTCTATCTGTATGTATAATATATATGTGTGTATATGTTTGCACTAATCCATAGTAGATGTATAAACAAACACACTGAGGTATCTGTATGATATAAGGGAAAAATTCTGGATTTGGAATCAAGGCACCTACATTTCAATCCTAGACCTCGAAGCAGCTGGTGGTGCAGTGAAGTGAGTGCTGGGCCTGGAGTCCTACATAAATTCCAATATGGATTAAAACGTTCATGTGATCTTAGACAAGTCACTTAACCTCTGTCTGCCTCAGTTTCCTCGACTGTAAAATGGTGATGATTGCACCTACCTCACAGGATTGTTGTGAGGATCTGATGAGATGATATTCATAAAATGTCTGTAGCACAGTTCCTGGCTGGTTATACAGTATGTTCCAAAAGTCTTAGTGGAGTTTTAAGCTCTTAAATTAAAGTTTAATGGCTTCATTGAAGCCTATTTTCCTTTCTTGTTGTTCAGTCATTTCTTTTTATGACCCATTTGGGGTTTTCTCAGAAAAGATACTGAAATAGCTTTGCCATTACTTTTTTCAACTCATTTTATAGCTGAGGAAACTGAGGCAGACATTAAGTGACTTGCCCAGGGTCACACAGCTAGTAAATGTCTGAGGCCAGATTTGAACTCAGGTCTTCCTGACTCCAGATCCTGTACTCTATCCACTGCACCACCTAGCTGCCCTGAAGCTTAAAATGGCACTAAGATTTTTGGGATACCCTGGGTCTGTATTTCACACCAGACTTTCCCCAAAGGAGTCCTGAAGTAGAGGGGGAGTTATAGAATGAGAATCCAGTATATAGCTCTGAGAACAAAGGAGTTGGTGAGAAGGAGCAACTGATGGCCAATGGCTGGACACTGCTAAGCTCTAATTCAC
Organism: Petaurus breviceps papuanus; assembly: GCF_028583685.1. NCBI lineage: Eukaryota > Metazoa > Chordata > Mammalia > Diprotodontia > Petauridae > Petaurus > Petaurus breviceps. The sequence goes on from NW_027185903.1 coordinate 15,925,368, forward strand.
TTGAGCAAGTATTTATTAAGCACCTATTGTATGCAAGGCCTCATAATAGGTACTATTGATATAGGAGTAAAAAATAGTCCCTGCCTTAAAAGACATTGTAACCATAAGGGAGGAGGTAGTGGTGGATTAGAAAAAGCAAAAAGAAATTGCCTAATAAAAGATGAAGGGGGAGTGGGGAGAGGAAGCACTAATAACTGGGGAAATCCTAAGAAACTTCCAAGAGGAAGTGACATGGCTTAAGGAGTGAGAGAAGCTATATTGTGAGGTTAAATTAAGTGACTTGCCCAAGGTCACATGCCTAGCAAGTGTATCAAGTGTCTGAGGCCAGATTTTAACTCAGGGCCTCCAGACTCCAGGGCCGGTGCTGTATTCCCTGCATCACCTTGCTGTGTGGAGTGTCTTCTCAACAAAAACCACACTAGGCCCTCGGGAGTCAATTTCATTTTAAAAAATCACAGACAAAGATGAAGTGAAACTCTAGTTAAGTAAGAAAGTTTCTCCTTTTCATCCTTCCTTGAGTTTACATTATAGCCTTTTAAATTCTATTTTCAGCAGATGAGACAAAGTCCCCAGATACCAAGCCATTTGGTTCTGGAGTACTGTTTCAGGGACTGACTTTTTGTTTGTTTTGTTTTGAGGCAAAACATCAGAACAAGACAGATGTAGGCTCATTTCTTCCTGCCCTTCATTTCCTGCCCTCTTCCCAGTAGCGAGACACCTCAGTGCCTTATAGGGTAGAACACTGCTAAAGAAAGAATCATAGAGAACAAAAATTTGAAATTACTAAGGAATTCAGAAGGTAGCTGTAGCTACAAGAGAGCATCTCCTTCCCCATTGCCCCACAAAACTCTCAAACAGTGAGTTGTCTACATTCAATCACCTCTTTCTTCCTTCTCCCTTATGCTCATAGATTATACTGCGGTTTTTTTTGGTCTTTGTATATAGTGAATAAAATATACATATATATATATATATATATATATATATATATATATATATATATGCCTTTGCACATAGTAGGTGTTGAATGCTTAACTGATTGAATTAAATTCAGTTCCAATAACTACACCAGTGATGGAAGGAAGGGGAGGTATTAGGAAAGCACAGGAATGAATGTAAACCTCAAAAGAATGGGTGGCAGCCTTGGAATTAAGAAGTTCTTGGTTCAGGTCCAACCACAATCACATGGTACCTCTGGGAAAGTTATGCTGCCTCTGGATGTCCGCAGACAACTATAAATTGCAGCACAATTGTTGGGCTGCTTTAGTCAAGGGAGTCTTACCCTCTGAGTTCCCTACAGAAATAAAATCACAGGTCTGAAAGGAAGGGAGAGCTAAGGAGGGAGGTGTGGCCTACAATTGAATATCCCATCTATAAAAATGCCTGTTAGAATACAGTTCATATAATTTTATAAACTGTGCTGAACAGTGTTGTGTGATTTTAAAATTTACCATCATTTTAGTCAAATGAGAACTTCTGAAGGGTAGCTCTTGTTGCTTTTAAACCATTACCACCCCCCCTTCCCCCAAGAAGAATTTATCATGTCTTCATCAATATATAAACAGGAAATGTTTTACATCTAGAAGACGCTTTGTTTGAAAATTGTAAATAGTTTAAATACTTGCCACCTCCTAGAAATAGTCATAGCAGATTGTCCTATCTTTAGAAAACTTTGGGAGTTTTAAGACTTTCTTGAGAATAGACTGGTGGTACTTCATGAAAGACAAAAGCTAGAAATCTCATCCATTACAGCATCAGCTTTTGTAGAATCCTTGTCGTAATTTCTGGATATATGAACTATTTCATGTAGGTACTTCAGCTCTGGGGGGGACTTACTGAGAGATGTATCACTTAGTCTCTGGGTATTATGAACTTAGTTTTGTATATTTAAAGAATGGATATTTTAGTATCTCCTGCAAGCCAGTATTATGTGTGCATTATTTTAAGTCTATATAATAGCTGTAGACTTAGAATATTTTCTATTTTAAAATAAGAATAATTTTCTTATTAAGCAGCTATAAGACTCACTAATTATTTTAAAATCATAATTTCTGCAAGTCAGCAAGTAGAGCAGAGATTTATTACATGCTTATTTTGTGTAGGACATTGTGCTATACATAATGTCCCAAGTCACTGAGGATATGGAGATGAAAAATAGAAAAGCTCCGAACCTCAAAGGTAAACCAAAATGTGACTGAAGAATCATATGACTTCCTGCAACTCTGCCACACTTAAATTCACCCTATGATGTTATTGGTCCTCTTTGAAAGCAAAGGACAAATAACAACGACAACAAAACTAATGAACAATTGTAATGCTAGCTAACATTTATATGGCATTTGAAAGTTTGCAAAGCACTTTACATACCTCATCTCATTTGTTTCTCACAATAGCTTTGCGAGGTAAGTGCTATTGTCATTCCCATTTTACAGATGATGAAACTTAGTAAATATTTGAGACGTGATTCAAACTCAGGTCTTCCTGATTCCAAGTCCAGAAATGGAGCTACTTTGTCACTTAGTTGCTTAGCTATATTCTCTGTTACATAGATTTATGCAAATTAGAGTAGACTGATGGTACTTCATCTAAACACATTCAAGACAGTAGAAAGAATTCAGATATTTGTAAGAGAATGAGATCTTGAGCAGATATTGCCTGATTGTGAAAATAGAGATGAATTACAGCTGTTTACCTTAAGTTGAAAGGAAAACAGAAAAAGAACTCCAACCTAAGTTTAGTAGTTGAAAGCAGAAAAAGTCTCTGGACTACAGGAAAGGAGGAAGAATGGAGTTGACAAGGTTGATAAGCAAAGCAGCCAGTGGCAACTGGGACTATCATGGACTGTGAGGCCACAGGCTGTCACTTGTGTGGAATAGCTCCAACAGTTGAAAAGTGGTAATGAGCTCATAGAAAAAGAGGAAGAAGGAGAACATATTTCTTATCTTTGGGGCCTTGCTGGCCACTGCTTCATCCACCCTACCTCCCACAAATAAAAATACAACTCAACTTTCTGCCTTTACCATATACATATGAGTGAGAATGATGAAACTAGTTAAACTGGAAGGACAGAGCCAGTGTGTAAAGATCCTTCCTTTTCTTCTTTAATCATTCATTTCTCTCCTGAAGAATCTGGAAAAAAAAAAGCACCGTGACACAGGAATTCATTTTTTTTGTTTTACGTCCAGGATTTAAGGGTATAAAGTGGAACATCTCTTAATAAAGACCCCAAAATGAGTTCTTGTTCACACCGGATATCCAATGTTTGAGGTGAAAAGGGGCATGATTTTCTTTGTTCATTCTTAGAATAATGATCAAGTCTTAGATGGGAAGACTTGATTAGAGGAAATAGCGTTCATAATTCTTCTTGCCCTCCAGATGAGCCCAGAGAAAAGTCACTGCATAACTTGTAATGTAATGATTTCTTGGTTATCTTTGGGGTTTTTTTTTTTTTAAAATCTGGTTGACTGTATTTTCTAAGATATTAGTAGAAGTTGAGGCTTAGATTAATTAGAGCAATTGTAGAATCAAGAATAAGCCTATTCATAAAATTAAATGAAAATTCAATTGAGGCCACTTTATATCTCCCTGGAACAGTGCAAAAAAAGCATTGGTTCTAGAGTTAGAGGACCTGTGTTCAGATCCTGCTTCTGACACTTATTACCTGTTGTGATCTTTGAGTAAGAAACTCAACCTCCCTAGGACTTCTCATCTCTAGGTTGAGAGGGTTGGATTACATGGCCACTGAGGTCCCTTCCAGTTGTACAGCTATGAACCTGTTGTACATTAGAAAATATGCTGAATGTGGAGATTTCTCCTCTGCCTTTAAATTTTTTTTTCTTGGTTTCTTCATGGGGAAGTATCAGCCTCATGTCCTGTGTGTATGTTGGAGGAGTGATCCCAGGTATGAGAAGATCATCATAATGAAGAATAAAGAATGTTAACTTTTTAAATTTCCCTACAGGATGTTATTTCACATCGGAAGAAGATGAATAAGAAGAAATGCCAAGAATTGTTGCTGCTGAGTGGCAATGAAAAACAAGGAATTAAAAGTTTGAGTAAGGAGAAGAGGAAAAAACTGGAAGCCTACCAGCAGCTATTCTACATTCTGCAGGTTAGAGCAGCTTTTGTCTGAGTATGGCTTATTGACCAAACCACCTTGTTCCCTTGTCTGTAACTCAAACACGTATAAGTGACTTTATTCTCCATTTAAGAAACTCATAAATCTATAACATGAGTAAATACTTTTAAGAGTCAAGGAAAAATAAAAGTGACTGCTTGTTATGGGGAGCAGGAATTTTCTGGGGAAGTGAGGCTCTACCTCTTCTTTTTATTACTTTATTAATTTCTAATAATCTGATTACTGTTTTGTTAAGTGTGTGTGTGTGTGTGTGTGTGTATATATATTTTTTTTTTGTAAGAGGCTGATAACTGAAGAAGAAGAAGAGTAATTAAGGAGTATGGGGGCCAAACTCTAATTTGATTGGGTAATCAGTCACACCAACCCTAGAAAATAAGGGCTACCATCCATGGTGGGAAGGAAAGTATGGGGCAAGGGGACGAGAGAAAGTGAGAGATAGATAGCAGCCCAAATCTAACCTAAGAGAGTCCTCAGGTTCTGTGATTAATACTCGAGGGCACTCTGTTTTACCTTATCCTTTCCTACTAAAGAAATTGGTACCTTGATGGGGACAAGATACTTTCATTTTTTTTATTTCCAGGATATAACTTTCAGTGACTTTTCAGTTTTCTACGCTTCTGGAAAGTTGGTGAGGACTTGGAGCTCTAATTGGTGTAGCTAGGCTTTGGATCCATCTTTTTTTTTTTTTCCATTTTTCACCCCTAATCATGGCTTCTATCTCAAAAAATGCATGCTCTTGGTTTCAAAGAAAATTACATGAGCAACTATGATATTAATGCAAATCCATTATGACTAAAGGAAAGCTACTTACATTTATAATAATAAAATGTAGCACTTCAAGGTTTACAAAGTAATGTATGTATATGTGTGCATATGTAAATATATGTGAAAATATGTACGTACACATGCATGCATGTATGCATATGTGTGTATCCTTAAGACAACTCTGTGAGGTAAGTGCTGTTATTGCACATTGCACAGATAAGGAAACTGAGGTCCAAAGAAATTAAGTGAGTTAGAACTCTTTATTTCCGGTCCCATGCACTACCCATTGTACAGTACTTCCTCCCTCTCTGAGGTGCCCTTTGCAACTTGAGTCACTTCCTCTTAGGAAACTGACCCTTAATCTTTTTTAGAAAACCACACTATCATTATGCAATAACGCTCTATGTACGACTTAGGGCAGGAAAGAAAGGATCTTAGAAGTTATCTAGAGGTCCAGCAACCTCAGCTTATCATTGGAAACAGTGAGCCTTAAGGAAAAGAAATATCTTTCCCAACACCACAGAGGTAGTAAGTAAAGTAAGTAACAAAGCCAAGATTCCAACCCAGGTCCACTGGCTTGAAATCTAAGTCCTTTCCCCACTATACCATAGAAAATATGCTAATAAAAATTTTTTCCAGTAGTAATAGTAGATATCAAATAGACCACAAAGTTCTTGGGATCACAGATTTAGGGCTAGAAGGGTCCCAAGAGGTCGTCTATTTCAACCTCACTTTTTGTGTATGTCTCACATGAAGGTGTTTCTTCACCTGGGAGTTCCTCCATATTCTAATGAACTTGCACCTTTAAGGTTCAGTCCTTCTCCCATAGTCTTCAATATGTCCCTCATAATGTTGAAGGTTCCTGAATGCTAGATTTGAACCCCCTCTTCTCATTAGCTTCTGTTTTATTGCTTTTATAAATCTTGCTTCATTCCCTCCCTTT
>NW_027185903.1:15931223-16022168 GCF_028583685.1 Petaurus breviceps papuanus
ACATACAAAACACACACAAACATACATGCACAATATATAATACTATATTAGTATTATATAGATATACACTATATAATACTGTACACATATAGTATATTACATTATATAATACTACCGTGTTTCCCCGATAATAAGACCTATCCCGAAAATAAGCCCTCCCCTTACTGTGTAAGATTCCTCTAAAATAAGCCCTCCCCCAAAAATAAACCCTATTGAGATTGCTACTGTAGTGAAGGTGATCCCCTGCGCTACACGCTACATTATGGTACCCTCTGTATGCACCGTTCCCCCCCCCCCCCGGTGAAACGCACACCGCACTCCGAGCTGCATCCAATCAGAGCTACAGCAGTGAGCGCGTCATCCTGTTCTTTATTGAATTCATTATTGAATAAAGGTACATTTTTTTGTTCACATTTACCTGTTTATTAAAATTGCTGTCAATGTTCATTAAAATAAGCCCTCCCCTGAAAATAAGCCCTCTGGTGTTTTTCTGTCCAAAAAATATAATAAGACAGTGTCTTATTATCGGGGAAACACGGTATATATGCCATGTAACACTATACATGTATGCTATATATACACATTACATAAGACTATATGCATATGATATATACACATAGTAGATATATGCTATATATACACTATATAAAATTATATATACTACATGCATACCATATAGCACTATATAGATGTGATATATATACTAAATAATACTATACGTACATATACATATTATATAATATTGTACATATATGCTATATGTACTATACAAGTATGTATATAGTATAGGTATAGTTTTCTGTATTTACACGATTATATGTGTGCATATATGTATAGTTTCTTTCTTTATGCATATGTATACAGATATGTGTGTATATATGTATAGATATATAAATACTCTACATACTGTACTATACATATACTATCTAAATATCTATATACATATGTGTATATATGTGCTTGTATATGATTATATGTATATATGTACACTTTGTTTCCCTATTAAGGTTCTTACATTGGGGTTCATGAACTTTAGAAAAAAAAATTTGCTAACTCTATTTCAATATAATTGGTTTCCTTTAAAAAAGTCATTTTTTATACATTTTATACACATAAAAACATTCCTAGAAAAGTTTCTGTAACCTCTAGCAGGCTGTCAACAGTGTCTGTGACACATAAAAATATGATAATAATAATAAGATGGCATACCTTAGATTTATGCAGGTATTAAGCCAGGAGCAACAGAGGCCTGTACAATGCCTACTAATAACTTCTGGCCCCTCAAAAAAAATTGAGCTTAAAAGTTTACTTTAGTTCTAGTTTTATGGCTATTCTGTTGTATCTACTTCTACTTTCTTTGAAATGATTTATTTTTCTCCAAGGGAGCAGAGGAGGAGGTTGTGCATGGAGGTTGTCCCTCTTAAAATATTTAGCCCAGGATCAATATTATTGATATTCAATATAAATTCAATATAAATATTATTTTTAAATTCATAGCTATTTTCCTTTAGAACCTTATATCAACCCATGGGCAGAACTCTTATCAGAACACAATAACTAACAGAATGTAAGTTTTGCAAACCTCCCATGTTGACTAATCTAGAAATCTTAAATTCTGCCGCTATTTAGAGAAAGGCATACCATCATTCTATAGGGAATGCCATTTGCTTGCTTTCTATTGTCATTTCCACATAGCTTGAAATGGTATAATTAAGGCAGAGTATTAAATATTGAGAAATCAGTTCCCAAATTTCTTAGTAGAAGAAAACTGTGGCCAGTTTTATTTTATTGTGTCAAATTTTAACCACCTAACAATGTCTGTGGATAAACACTATAAATATCTGCCTGAAAACAGTTATAGGTCATAGGTTATAGAGACCTTGGGGAACATTCATATATTTATTTATTTAATATCAAGAATTCGGTTTCCTTTGAATACTTCTTAGAAACAACAATTTTTATTCATAGAACCCTAAAGCAAAGATCATTTTAATGCCCATTAGAGTTATAGGGTCTTATAGCTAGAATGGTCCTTATTAGGTCAGATGATAGTTTTTCTGTTTATAAAAGCAAAAAACTTGATCTTCTCAAAAGGAAGATTAGTGGGGGGGATGGAGGGGGTGGGGAGGAGATCAGTAAATTTCTTCCCACATAGTATTTCCATTAACATTTGCTTTTACATTTAATTTTCTCATAGTAGGAAGTAAGAAACTGTTACCTACTTAAATAATATAGATTTACCTGAAATGTGGGGTTTTCTCTTCTTTGCTGTTTCCCTCATTCTCTTCTTTAGACCAGTCCTACCTATCTGGCTAAGCTGATCTTCCAGATGCCACAGAACAAGTCAACCAAGTTCATGGACACTGTAATCTTCACACTATACAATTATGCTTCCAATCAGCGAGAAGAATATCTGCTTCTCAAGCTTTTTAAAACTGCCCTGGAGGAGGAAATAAAGTGAGTATGTAAGCTAAGTAATGTACACCAGGCTGATAAATACTATGTCTTTGTATTGTGGCTGTTCCTTGAACGACATGATTTACCCCAAAATTCGTATCTTGCTAGAGTTCTGTGGTAGTATTCTGAAAAATCACTGATTTATAGAAATACCTAAAATTAGAGGTACATGTTCTCAGACTTGGGGCAGTGGGTAAAGCATTGGACCTGGAGTCATTAAGACCTGAGTTCAAATCCAGCCACAGACACTAGCTATGTGACCCTGTGCAGGTCACTTCACCCTGTTTGCCCCAGTTGCCTCATCTGTAAAGAGCTGTAGAAGGAAATGATAAAGCACCCCAGTAGCTTTGCCAAGAAAACCCCAAATGGTATCAAAGAATCAGACATGACTGAAACAAGTGAAAAACAACAGTGGGAATGGAAAGAAATAGGTGAATGTAAGAGGTTAAAAAGGAAGCGTTAACAGGGATTAATGACCAGTTGCATACAGGGTTTGAGAAGAAAGAATTAAGGAACCATTAAAAAATGGTTCCTTCTTCTTGAAGATAACACTGTGGTTTTTAGATAAAGTAATAAACACAACTCAAAGCTCTTGGGCCCAGTTGATGGGTAGGGTGGACCATAGAATTATAGATTTAAAGCTCTCAGAAACTTCATAGGTCCTTGTAACAACAAGCACCTTAGCATACCCAGGATGGCTGCTAGCACAGGTTCTTTGGTCTGCTTTTCTAAAGGAAAGCAACTCAGAAAGGGTTAGCAATCATAGTTTAATCAAACATATCATTTACTTAGTTTAGGGGGAAAGTCAGCACCCTGAACTTCAGAGAAAGTACAAACAGAAAGCAGACAAAAATACAGAGAAAATAACACAGTTCAACAGACCAACAGACAGGACTTCCAGTGTCTGACCATTACATCCATACCTAGTTAGCCACCAGAGAGAAGCACCAACATCTGGGATTTCAAAGCATGGGGGGCTCAACGGCTGCCCAGAGTCTCATCTGGCCACATCACACAACTCTTTTTATATGTGAATCCCAAAGCAAAACCTCACCTCAGGGAGCATATATTGCCTTCTCCATGGTCAGCAGACATCACAACCTTTGTGACCCACTGCCTAATTACAAAGTAACAAAAGATGGGCCTTCTTGAAAAACAAGCTTCTCTTGTTGGGCTCCAACTGAGGCCCATTAAGGGTCAGAGAAGATGATCAAATTCCCTAAGCCTATTTAGGGGTAGGGAAGATCTTCAAATTCCCTTACTGTTACAGTCCTATAGTCCATTCCCTTCATTTTGCAGGTGAGTGAACTGAACCTTGTCGATCTTAAGGAACTTTTGCAGTCACACAGATCCTGAGTCCCAAAGTCAGGATTTGAATCTAAGTCTTCAGATTTCTAAACCTACACTATTTCTACTGCACATATCTGAGAGAGGAAGAGGAAGCAAAGGGAATGAAAGGGGGAGAAATTTGGGTTGGGGGAGAAGTTGATTTGAAGGGAATGGTAATTGGTTGCTATTGCTGTTTGTCATTGATAATTCAGCTTTAGAAATACTGAATTAGGGTGTGGGCATGATAGCCAAGTAGTGTTGTCCAAGTCAGCTGGAAAACTGGGACTATCATTTGAAAGAGAGATCAGAGCTGGATTGATAGTGTTGGGAATCATTCACATACAAAGTATGGTTGAAACCTCACATCTTAGGTAGAGACCTTGGGATTCCTTCAAGACTCAGCACAAGGGCTCCTTTCTGTAGGAGGCTTTTTCCATCTGCCAATCCCCACCCATTTCAGTTACCTTCTACCTTCTTGTATCCAGCTATTATTAAAAGCTATCTCTCCCATTAAAAATCTAAGAATCTCAAGTGGAGGGGCTGTTTTTACATGTTCCTTAAATCCCCAGCACTTAGAACAGTGCCTGGCACTTTGTAAGCAGTTCACAAATGCTTGTTGATTGAAGTCATAGAAATAGATGACACCATCCAAAAGGAGGGAGAGAAGATGATTGAGGACATTAAGGGGTTCAGGACACAGCAGAGAAAGTTAACATAGGAACAGTCACAAATGTGGAAGGGAAACCAGGCTTCTGGAAAGAGAAAAGGAGCGTGTTCATCAATGTCAGATGTTAGAAGGAACTCAAGGAAAAAAAAACTAAAGGCTGTTATATCTGATCAATGAGAGGTCACTGACCTTCAAGAGGACTTTTTTGGATCAGAAATAGAAGGAAGATTTCCTTAAGTTCAAAAGGATGGGTGGTTTTAAAGTGTAGGATTTGGGTTTAGACATTTAAATTTGAGAAATCTGGAAATGAAAGCTTCAAGGAAAGAAGCAGTACCTAGTGCATAGGACATACTCAGTAAATTCTTGTTAAATGGAATAGAAAAATCAGTGAGGACAGTGTCTTAGTGCTGGCTTTATTCTCAAGCTGAGTTTACCTTCCAGAGCCAGTGAAATTAAGAACAATGAAAAAATACTCTTAATGCCATTAGCCCCCTCCATGTGAGAGACATGGAACCAGAGCAAATGATGACTATTTAAACCATGATTTTTGTGGGGGAAAATGATGAGAAAAGATTTTATATAGTAGAGAAATGGATTCTGGGGCCATAGGAGCAAATTGTTTTTGATTCTTTTTGTTTTGGTTCTTAATAGATCCAAAGTGGATCAGGTACAGGAAATAGTGACTGGAAACCCCACTGTTATTAAGATGGTTGTCAGCTTCAACAGAGGAGCCCGAGGACAAAACAATCTACGCCAGCTACTTGCCCCAGTGGTGAAAGAGATCATTGATGATAAATCCCTTGCCATCAACACAAATCCAGTGGATGTGTACAAGGCTTGGGTTAACCAATTAGAAATGCAAACTGGAGAGGCCAGGTAAGAAGACTTCCTAACTCCTTCCTATCTGCCTCCCCCCTCCCAAAGAACTGAATTATACCTGTAATATGTAATAGCTTTCCTTCAGTAAAATCCTCATTGATGCTTCACCAAAGCAAGGTGGTGACCGTGGGCTCTCACAGGCAGCAGAGCTAGGTCCTGCCAAGCTGGAAGGATTTTCAGTGCATTTCTGGCAATGGATTGGCATCTAAGAACCAGTCTGGCTAATCTCAGAGAGGTGTTACCCCCCCCCCCCCATCTGGCTGGTCACCAGATGGGTTTTTTAGTGTTGTGTGTGTGAGGTGCTGCATTGTTGTTGTTGTTTTGCTTTATCCCAACATCTCATGAAAGCCATCTTCTAAATCATAGAATGTTGCCTTGGTGGATGAAGTGAAACTGCACATCTCTCTCTTTTTTTTCTTTTCCTTTTTTTCTTTTTTTTTTTGCTTTTTGAAGGGGGGAGAGGCAGGGCAGTTGGGGTTAAATGACTTGCCCAAGGTCACATGGCTAGCAAGTGTTAAGTGTCTGAGACCAAATTTGAACTCTTTCCTCTCTTCTCTTCTTCTTCTTTTACTACCTGTCTCTTCCCTTCCCTTATCTTTTTTCTCTCCCTAGTCCCTCTTCTCTCTCTCTCTCTCTCCTTTTCTTCCCTATGTCCTCCTTCTATCTGTCTCTTTACCTCTCCCTCTTTTTCTTTTTCTTCTCCCTCCTCACCTTCCTCATCATCCCACCCCTCACATAATTGAAATCTGACTATTTTTCTTTGACTAGAGCATCTTGACAATCAATTTTATGCTTCCATTGTATTAAAATTGAGTATCAGAGCCCAAATTATCTATAATCCTCTTCTCTCTTTACAAATTGTTTACAATGAGAAATACTAAGTTGTGGTTCACTTTTTCCCAACTTAAATATAGATGGCTTTGTAAATCACTGAGATAGTGCTTTAATGAGTAACATCAATTTACCTCTGGCTGAGTTTTTAAAAAAAATTGGTTATGGATCTTAACTCATTCTAGCACTACTTTCTCTGTATAAGAATCCTGTATTATCTATAATTTTATCATTATTCCTCATAGTTGGAAAATTAGAAAATAGGTCTGAATTTGTCAACTAAAAACTCAGATTCCATTACCCAAAATATAGGTTATGCTTGTTTCCTAATATAGATTCATTGTATAATGGCAAAATCTGTATGTTTCCATAAGAACCGTTTGCCGTAACATTGGTAGGAAAACGTTAGTTCTTCTCTTTCTGCCACCAAAAGCAAGCTTGGTAGCCTGGTCAAGCATCCTGAGCAGCATTCCCTCCTGCCCCTAGTTCTGCACTTCTAACCCAGCCTTCTGCAAACCCCGCTTTTTCATTAGCATTGGTAGAGAAAATAGAGTTCACTGGGGGCAAAACTTTGCTTTGTGATGAACTTTTCAAGTATTGCTATTACATTAATTGAAGAATGACTTTGTAGTTGTGAGATTTGGGTTGAAGAGAGTGAGCCGCTGTTATCCATTTAAAACTTCTTTTTTGTTTTCAGCAAGCTGCCATATGATGTCACAACAGAACAAGCCTTAGCACACACTGAAGTAAAAAGTAAATTAGAGGTTTCTGTTCAAAACCTGCGAAGAGTAACCGATAAAGTCTTGGACTCAATATTTTCTTCCCTCGATCTAATACCGTAAGTGACAAGTTATAAATGTAGGAGTTTTCCTTTAATATTTACTAGAAAGTCCCCTAAAAGTTTCACCAAAATCCTGTAGCAAACATTGCTGTTACTTATTTTACTTATACTCAGTATTTTAAGAGAATTCCAATGCTATGTTTAGTTTACTTTTGTGAATAGCACTTTTCCTTCTGATAGAGGGAGCACTTTCTCTGTTTCCTGGCTAAAGGAAAACCCTAAAATTACTATTTACTCAGGGGGTGGCTGGTTCCATACTGTCTCATTTCACATTTAGTTTGTTTTAGAAAGATATCTTTTATTTTGTTTAACTAGAACAATTTCTATAGTTTTACCTTACTCGGTTTTATTTTTCTTTTGTCATCTTTTTTATGTAGCTATGGAATGAGATATATAGCCAAAGTTCTGAAGAATTCCCTCCACAAGAAATTCCCTGATGCAACAGAAGATGAGCTATTAAAGGTAGATTTTTTATTTTACAGATGTCTCACTGTAGCTTGTTTTGGAGACAGGCCAAAGGTGATATGATGAATCTGTTCAAGAAATATGTGTATGTATACACATCTACACACACATATATACTTATATGTTTGTGTGTATTTACAATACATATGTGTTTCTCTTAATAAGTGCTTAGAATATTCTGTTTCTCATAACTTTTTTTATTCTTAGTTTTACTAATATAACTGATTTCTTTATATCTTATTCAGTATTGTTGTAGGTTTCTTTTGAGAAAGCAACATATAAAATTATCTCTATAAACTATGACTAATCTAGTAGACACAGCATGGTGCAGTGAATGGGGGCCCGTTCTTGGAGTAATGAAAAGCTGACATCAAGTCTCTCCTGATGCATACTGACTGTGTCATCATGGACAAAGTAGTTAGACCATTAGTGCCCCAGGTACCTCTTTAAACAAAAAATATGTAGAGAAGATGCTTTTCTGTATTGCTGGCGGGGTTTTCTTGGCCAGGAGTCAACCCACAGTTATGAAATCTCCTAGAAAGTCCAAGAAACCTATCAGCTGATCATTATCCTACCATCCTTAAGTTAACTTTACCAGGATCCAGGTCCTGACTCCAAGCCCAGTGCTCTCTCCACTTAAGATCTGAGATCCAAATCTTCAAAGCAGGGCCTTTAAGAGATTTAGAGAGGTGTTTTACTTCTTTGAGAAATTGTAAGCAAATATTATAATTGCTTTTTAATCACAGAAAAACTAAAGCTGAGCTTTCTCTCTTAAAAGTGTTGTGTTTTTTTTCCATGTCTGCAGATTATAGGAAACCTCCTATATTATAGGTATATGAACCCAGCAATCGTTGCTCCAGATGGCTTTGATATCATTGACATGACAGCAGGAGGTCAGATACACCCTGACCAAAGGAGAAACTTGGGGTCAGTGGCCAAAGTCCTACAGCATGCTGCCTCAAATAAGATGTTTGAAGGTGAAAATGACCATCTTTCATCCATGAACAGTTACTTATCAGAGACATATGAGAAGTTCAGGTATGGAAAGCCTGGGAAGCTTGGGAAGAAAACTTTTTTGGGGTATGTGGGGAGAGCAAGACCATTTTGTATAACCAAAAATTAACATAGAGGAAAAAAGAAACTGTATATAATGGTTTAGGATTCTTTCTCTATCCATCTGCCAGTTTGGAGAAAGAGGAAGATCGAGAAAAGAACTGGAGGATATTATTTCAAATCAGTTTGAACCTAATTGGAAATCAGAGAATAGAAATGAAGCCATCTCAATAGTAATAATTATATCTTCCTTAATTGGATGGATAGAAAGGCAGATGTAATATACTTTGTCATTTGATTCTTGCAACAAAATTATAAGATAATGCAAATATTATCCCCAATTTAGAGATGAAGAAATTGATGCCCTCAGAATTTAATTTGAATTGCCGAAGTCCATTTGTCAATTAAGCAGCAGAGATGGAATTCATCCCTAAATCCTCAGGCCTGAAGTGCAATATACTTTAGATTTTTTGCCTTTTTTTGAGGGCAGTTGGGGTTAAATGACTTGCCCAAGGCCACACAGCTAGGTTTTTGTGTGTGTTAAGTGTCTGAGGTCAGATTTGAACTCAGGTCCTCCTGACTCCAGGGCCTGTGTGCTCTATTCACTGTGCCACCTAGCCACCCTGCAATATACTTTCTATCAATATCATGCTGCCTTTTAAAACATTGTTTCCATTCTCCTTGAGTACCATCTTACCTATCTATGGCATAAGAATGGTTATGTTCACTACCACTAGTTGCTCACGACCCATTCTTTTCAGTCATCTGGCTTTATTCTTCCTTCCAAGGTTACAAATGACCCTTATCACTAATGCCATAGATTTTTATTCTGCCCTTGACCTCTTTTGCATTTGATGCCTATTCCTTGATCCTTCTTTTCAAGACTGTTTTCATAGTTCTTCTCTTATCTATATCTCTTCCTTTTTTGTCTCCCTTGTTGGTTCCTTATACTCCTCATGGAAACTCTGTCCTTGGTACCGTTTTCTTCTTCATGTGATCTCATCCATTCCCATGGCTTTGGTTATCACTTCTCAAGTCTACAGTTCTGTTCCCAAATTCTCCCCAGAGCTCCAGTCCCAGATAACCAATAGCCAACTAGATATCTTCACATGTATATCCTATTAAAACCTCAGATTAATCTGTCAAGCTTAATATGTGCTGGAAACTGTTAAATTCTGAGGATACGAGGAAAAATAAAACCAGCCCCTGCCCTCAAGGAGCTTCATTGTAATGGAGAAAACAACATATCAATAAAACTAGTTATGTACAAGATTCATATGATATAAATGGAAAGTAATTTCAGAGGGGAAGATATCAGAAGCTGGAGAGACAGAAGAGACTCCTACAGAAGATGGGGTTAGATCAGAATCTCAAAGGAGACCAGTGAGACTAAGAGGCACTGGTCAGAACAGAGAGCATTATGGGTATGTGGGACACATAGATGAGACACAGAGTACAATGCTCAAGCAACTGCAGTAAAGTACTTTACCTGGATCTTGGAGTGAGTGGAAGAAAGTAAAGTATAGGGAGAACTGAAAAAGTAGGAAGGGCCAGGTTATGAAGAGCATTAAACAGGACTTTATCTTCCATCCTGAAGATGATCAGGAGTGACTGGAACTCAGTGAGCAAGAGGAAACATGGTCAGCACTGCACTTGAGAAAGATCACCTAGATAGTTGAGTGGAGAAAGACCTGAGGCAGGGACACTTAATAGTTGAGCTCATTTCCTCCTAAAACTGGCCCTCTACATTTTCTGTTTCTATTCATGGAACTACCAGTCACTCAGAATTGTGATTTTGGAGACATTTTTGGCTTTTCCTTCATCGCATATATCCACTTGCCAAATCCTGTAGATTCTACTTTGATACTTTTTCCTTCTCTTAGATCTATCCTCTCCTTTCCATTGAAACCTCTCTAGTTTAAGTCATCATAAATTCTTGGCTAGACTACTATAAAAGGTCTTCTTGCCTCCAATTCATCCACCTTTAAATCCATCCTTTGTACCACTGTGTGAATTAATCTTCCCAAGAGTGATTGTGTTGCTTTGGTTTTCAAAGGCCTCTCTATTGTAAATACATTGTAAATTGTAAATTCTATTGTAAATAAATATATAAATCCTTTATTCTGGTATTCAAGATCTTTCCCAGTTTAGTTCTAACCTATCATTCTCATTCTACAGGCAACCTATTAGGTGCCAAGTGACTAGAACACTGGGCCTAGAGTCAGGAAAAACTGTCCTCCGACAGCTACTAGTTCCATGATCCTGGACAAGTCACCTAATCTGTCTGCCTCAACTCCCTTAACTGTTTAATGGGACCAATCTCCCATGATTGTTGTGAGGATCAAATGAGATAATATTTGTAAAGCACTTAACATAGTGCATAGCACATAGTAGATACTTAATGAATCCTTATTTCCTTTCTTCTATTTTAGCCTTATCTAGAAATACTCTAGAAATTTTCTAGCCAAAATAGACTAAACACCACACCCTGTTTCCTCCTGTCTCCCTGTCTTTGCCAACACCATTCTTTCCTTAATTCAAGCCCAACCCAGGGTACCATCTTCTTCATGAAGACTTCCCTGATATCCCCAGATAAAAGCAATCTCTCAAATTTCTTTACACAACTTTCATGGACTTCTTATTTATACTTACCTGTCTATTGTTTTACCTTAGATAATTACCTGGAACTCACAAAGGTCAAGTAACTTGTCCTTGGTCACACAAGTTAGTAGGTGTCATAGGCAAAATTTGAACCTAGGTCTGCTAGAGGCAGAAGACCACTAAGGATTGAACCGAATATTTGAAAAATGGATTGGTATACAGGACAGTGTGCATCTCTTTTGTTAGCCTAGCAGGGATGGGGAACCTGCTGACTTTCTAGTCCTTGGGTGCAGCTTTTTGACTGAGTTCAAGCTTTATAGAGCAAATCTGTTTATTAAGGGGATTTGTTCTGTGAAATTTGGATTCAGTCAAAGGACTGCACTTGAGGACCTAGAGGGCCACATGTGGCCTTGAGGCCACAGGTTCCCCACTTCTGGAATAGAGTCTCTTTTCCAGATACTGTGATTTCTGTGACATCTGTACTTTGCATATATGGCACTGCTCAATCCCCATGTTAGCTTTTGAATTAAAACAGTAAACTTTTTGGTGAGCAAAGAAGTACTAGAGTGATGGGCAATTTTATGTATTATATTATAATACAGTAGCAATACATATTGTTAGCAATTGCAGTTTCATCATACACTGGTTCCTACTTACTTATTCAACTAAAATTTTAAGATAGAAGGTATCATTTATTTTACCCAAGGTCTTCAGTATCTCAGACCTTAACATGAGCTTAAGTATGAAACATAATCATTGCTCATCAAATTGCGTTTTATTGTATTATTTTTAACGTTTTTATTTCAGATGATAATATACTTGTTTTGCACAACAAGCATTTTGCAACTTTTCTGTAACAGATTCCTTTAGTCATATGACTTAAATATCTGGGAACATTAAAAAAAAATTTAAACCTACGCCTCAATTTTCCTATCCTATCTTTCATTTGACCACATAAGTTCTTGATCAAATAGGCCCTGAAATCCTTTGGCCTCCTCAAAAAATCCTGTACCATTCTTTGTTCTTTTTTGGAGGACAGGAATCAACAGAGGAATCCCCACTTCTCTATTTCACCCACCAAATGAGCCTCAGAGGTATAGAGATGTCTGTATTATAGATGATACTGTAATGTCGGCAAATGTGAATAAGCTGGGGGAGGGACACTGGCATATCCCTGAGATAAGAGGCTCTGATAGAGAATCCTCCAAGAGGGAGATTAGGGAAGATTTCCTGCCTTGTCCAAAGGGTACATTCACTGAATGTTATTTTGATGAAACTGTTCACCTAGTTAATTTTTTTGTTATCTTTACCTGTCTTTTCTTCTTTGTTTAGAAACTTTTTCCAGGAAGCATGTAATGTCCCTGAGCCTGAAGACAAGTTTAATATTGATGAATATACAGACATGGTCACAGTCAGCAAACCTATCATATATATATCAATAGAAGAGATCATCAACACTCATTCCGTAAGTAGAAATCAAGCTGCTTGGCATGAAAAATGACCAGGGCCATCAGTGTATTTTTTTCAGCTGTACTTAGTTTTTAAGGGTTTTTTTGTTTGTTTGTTTGTTTTTTGGGGGGGGGTTGGTGGTTATTAGAGGAAGGATGGTTATTTAAACAGAAGTTTCATGTTTATGCATACATAAGCCCATGTCATTTCATTTTTATTCCCCAAATTTCTTGACCATAAGCCTTTCTACTTTTGTTCCTTTGTAACATTTCATTTCCTAAATAATTAAGTGTAGTTGCTGATATTTTTACACTGCTTAGTTAAGAGGTCAAATTTCAATATGTAACTTCATTGAGAATCTCTCTCCTTTTTTCATTGCTATACCCTTTATCATCCCCACTGTAAGGAACCAGTTCTACCTTTTAACCCACCCTGACCTCTCCTAGGAAATCCTCCCTAGATTTGGTCATTGTCTCACCGGCAGATAAGAACTTTCCTCCATTCGGTGGGGAGTAGAGACAATATCCTAACCCTATTACCAACAGTCTACAGGGGATCTTCTCTTTGTCTAGGGAAATACCTTTGACTTATACATATGACTTCTGGACTATATCTGTCAGCTTCATATATTATAAACGTCATCATCAACAAATACTTGTAAGGAACTGTGATAGATGCACACAACTAATTTCTTCTTTACATACTTTAAAAGACAGGAGAAAGTGACCCCTTTGAGTCTTTTTTAAGATATTAAGGAATTTTTTTTAAGATAAAGTAGAGCCAACTTTATTTATTAAATCTTTGTATTCCTAAAAGAGAACCTTCTCCCAAATTTCTTTCTGGGATTCTTAATGGGATTATCCTTTATATTGAGAGTCAAGTCTAGAACAGGTAACTAAAAATCATATATAATGATGAAATGTCATTGTGCACAGCTGTCGTCTCATTGTCCCATCAGTGAGGATTGAGTGATATCTACAAGAAAAAGATATAGTTGATCGATTTTATTTTTGCTTAATAAACTTTTTTTTTAAATGAACTAAAACTTGTGGTTAAGGAGGTAGACAGCATTCTGACTCTGGGTTTACTGAAGTTCTCATTGCTCTCTTAAAGTATTGGTCAACAGAGGAATAGTTCCCATCCCTCATATTTATTTATATTCAACAAATTGAAAGTCCTTTGGGGGGCCCTAAATGCCTTTTTAGGTGTCCCTTTCAGTTTTGTTCATTGCCATAGCTCTATGTGACCAGCTGAAAAAACGAGCTGCATAAATTGGATAAAAAGGATTTGCTTCTCTTCTAAAAGTCCCTCTAAAAATCAGAAGGCATGTATAGTTAGCGTAAAATTTCTAGAAAGAAAAATTTGTAGACAAGCAGGGGACTAATTCATGCAGGGCAGGGTTTGTCTAGCCTTTTAATAATACTCTGTTTTACTGGCATCATTTCAACACAATGGCTATATGATGATGAGGGAAATAGTCATCAATCCAATTTAACAATTTATAAAAAACACTTGCTGTGTGCCAGGTAATGTATTAGGTACTGAGAATACAAAGACAAAAACAAATAAGTACTTGTCCTCAAAGAAATTGCATTCTCTCCTGAATGAATACAGGAAGGAAGGAAAAGAAGGAAGAAAAGGGAGGGAGGGAGAAAGAAAGAAAAGGGAGGGAGGAAGAAGGGAAGGATTTATTTAGTGCTTGCTATGTGCCAAGCACTATGCTAAGCCCTTTACAAATATTATCTCACTTGATCGTCATAGCAATCCTGGGTAGTAGATGTTATTGTTACCCTCATTTTATAGTTGAGGAAAGTGAGACAAACAGTAATTAAGGGGCCTGCCCAGTGTTACCTGCCTAGGAGGTCTCAGGTCTTCCTAACTCCAAGCCCTAGGTTCTATCTACACCACTTAGCTGCCTAACAGTGGTAGTAGAAGGGGTAGGAGGAGAGGCAGATTAAGGTAGACTTCCTAAAGGAGGATATTATCTAAGGAAACTGAACCTTGAAAGAAAATGATATTTCTGACTGACAGAATTGTGGAGAGAGGGCACATTCCAGGCATGGGGAATGACTTTTGCAAATTCATAAAGCAGGAGAGATAGGATGTTGAGTTAAAGAAGCAGCTAATAGTCCAATATGACTGGAAAGTAGTATTGTCAAAGGGAGGTGGGGGGTGGAACAAAAGAAAATGAAGACGGAATGACTCAATTCTGGAAGACTTTAAATGCCAGGCTAAAGGGTTTGCATTTTGTCCTACAGGCAATAGAGACACTAGAAGTTTTTAAGGAGAGTTGCCAGACACAACTAGTACCTTAGAGTTTGTAAAGCCAATCATTAGCAGCATTCCTGGGGATTGCCTCTGTGAATAACTTTAAGGATTTAATCACATAGTATAGTGAACTCTCTATTCAGCAATAAACTAAAGCAAAACATTCAAGAAACTAAAGCACAAGGGGCGGCCAGGTAGCACAGCGAGTAAGAGCACCAGCCCCAGTGTCGAGATGACCTGGGAATCGAATCCTGGCTCAGACACTTAGCACCCACCCAGAAACACCTGGCCATGTAACCTTGAGCAAGTTACTTAACCCCAATTGCTTAGGGGCGGCCAGGTGGCTCAGCAAGTAAGAGCACTGGCCTCAGTGTCGGCATGACCTGGGGATCGAATCCGGGCTCAGATACTTAGCACCACTGAAACTTACTTACCCAGAAATAACTGGCCATGTAACCTTGAGCAAGTTACTTAACCCCGATTGCTTAAAAAAAAAAAAGAAACTAAAGCACAACAACATAACAACTCATTACTAAGGTGGCCACATAGTCTTAAACAAAACATATCATTCATTGTCACAATCTCCTCAATCAATACAGAATAAAAGTTTTCTTTCATCTTGACTTGAGACTGACTTCCAATCATCCTTAAACCAATCATCCTTAAGGGGCAGCAGAAAGTACAAACACCATCCATCCCTACATCACAGTAAGTTACATTATCATTAGTCAGTACTGAGTACCCAAGTGAAGCCCTCTTTCATCTTAACTGGAGGCTGACTTCTAAACCCCACAGCTCCTCTTCCAGGCTCCTCTTCCATGAGTTGGCCACTACCAGCTCTTGCCTGGACTCACACATAGGCAGCTCCCCACTCCTGTTTCACACCTCAGCTTAAAGGGACAGCTCTTTGAAGTGTCTGTTTTTAGGAAGACAAAGCTTTAATGGAGCTAGAAAAATATTTACACAAATTAAGCTTAACATAACTGCAACAATATTTACACATATTGCTGGCACTATCATTTCAGTTCACTTTCTATCTGACGAAGTAACACAAACCAACAAACAAAGCTTTTGTCTGAGAAATCAAACACAAACCAACAGTAAAGGCCCAGAACTTCTGTAACAGCAGTAAAGTCCTCTTCCAACAAACAGAATGCTTTGTTCTGACAAAGTAACATCAGTACAGACAGAAGAGACAGAGTGCCAGTACCACAAACATTCTCCCTCTCAGCTCTGCTTGGTCTCAGCTTGTGCTCGAGCTTTTCTCTGCTCTGCTCCTTCCTGTTCTACCCTTTCTGTTCAGCTTCTGGCAAGCTCCTACCACCGTGGGCTCCATGTGATGATCTTAGGCCTGTTAAGAGTAGTAACACAATGTATACTATTTCCAACAAAGACTTTACACAATCAGAGGTGAAACTCAAAGGCACTTGAATAGTCAAAACAAGCTGCAAAGTACTACTTTGCTTGCCATTACATTGAGGTTCCCCAATTATTGAGATTTGGTTATTCCCCAAAGAAAAGGGATATCCTTTCAGAATATGAGAAATTGTATATTTTATGCAGTTGTGCAGTACATACATTATTAAGCATGACTTTTCAGCAAAGTGGGGATAGAACATAAAATCATCACGGTATGCATGTTTACTGCAGTCTAAAGGCAAGTAATCCTTTCCTCCAAAAATGTATCCAGGGGTTGTTTTAGAAAAAATATCCAAGGGGCGGCTAGGTGGCACAATGAAAAGAGCACCGGTCCTGGAGTCAGGAGGACCTGAGTTCAACTCCGGTCACAGACACTCAACACCAAAACTATCCGTGTGACCTTGGGCAAGTCACTGAACCCCAATTTCCCTCCCCCCCCCAAAAAAATAAAAAATATCCAAGTCCAATCAATTTTTAATCCTTAATTTTAGGGAGATTTTATATACACATACATACATATATATATATATATATATATATATATATACACACACACACACATGAATTGAAAAAAAAACCCAGTAAATTGTTTCTCTGTGGCGTATTATTCCTATTACTTCTTAATAGGAATTTGGTACAGAAGCAAAGTCATGTGAAGCTTATTTAAGGACTGACTTAGATTCAATTGGGTGGTAAGCTGGAAGCAGAAATTAAAAAGGAAAAATGGTTTGGAAGGAGTGCTATTGTGCAAATGGTATCAACAAGAAAGCATACAGATAGAGACATTCTTGTATCATGATTTGCTGCCTGAGTTTGTGTTACCATTTGGCCTTTGACAAGCTAGTGTGTCTTTAAAATAGAACCCCTCCCCCCCCAAAGAGAGTTTTCAAATACTTTTAGCCCTATTTTTCAGACTATAGGATATTAATACTATAGCTATATCTATATTCTATTGCCCTATTATTCTAATACTCTTATAGTTACTTCTTTATAGGATAAAAATTAAAAAAATTAGGGGCAGCCAGGTAGCACAGCGAGTAAGAGCACTGGCTCCAGTGTCGGGATGACTTGGATCAAATCTGGGCTCAGATACTCAGCACCACAACCCAAAATAACTGGCCGTGTAACCTTGGGCAAGTTACTTAATCCCGATTGCTTTAAAAAAAAATTTCTGTAGTCTGAGAAATTTTCTTATTAGCCAGCTATCTCTTTTCCACTTTAGGGGATAGGATTCATCAGTCAGAAAGCATTATTAAGCATCTGCTATATGCCAGGCACTATACAAGCCACTGAGTCTTCAGCACAGCAGGGATAGAACATAAAATCCTCACTGCATGGTCATTTACATGCATCCTAAAGGCAAATAATTCCTCTTAAAATGCAACAGCGAACTGTTGGAGAAGAA
Source organism: Petaurus breviceps papuanus (assembly GCF_028583685.1). NCBI lineage: Eukaryota > Metazoa > Chordata > Mammalia > Diprotodontia > Petauridae > Petaurus > Petaurus breviceps. Next base: position 15,948,888 of record NW_027185903.1, read on the forward strand.
GTATTCAAGTCTAATCAATTCTTAATCGCTAGCAAAAACTAAAGCTACATTGCAAACAGGAATTGGTCATGGGTCTCTTCCCAATATCTGAGTTTCTTTGTAGCTCCATAGCATACCTCTCATTCAACTCACACCATGTTATGTAACTCTTGTATGCAGAGCACCAGGAGACCTTTGCTTAGGTCCCTTGTTTCTACTGGTTTTAGACCCTCTTCCTGATGGAGAAAAACATCACTCAATCACATATTACCTAAATATCTAAATCCATAAAGTTTATCTATCTAATTATCTAAATCCATAAAGTTTAAAAAAAATGGAACAACTGTTCTGCAAGGTTGGTAGCAAAACTAGATCAGGAAACTTTGTGAGGTGAAATACTGAAATAAGTCTGATAGCAATGCTATGCAATCCCATATCCTGCTACTACTTTTTTTTTTTTAAAGCAATCGGGGTTAAGTAACTTGCTCAAGGTTACATGGCCAGTTATTTCTGGGTGTGGTGCTGAGTATCTGAGTCCGGATTTGATCCAGGTCATCCTGATATTGGAGCTGGTGCTCTTACTCGCTGAGCCACCTGGCCGCCCCTAAGCAATTGGGGTTAAGTAACTTGCTCAAGGTTACACGGCCAGGTGTTTCTGGGTGGGTGCTAAGTGTCTGAGCCCGGGATTCGATCTCCAGGTCTTCTCAACACTGGAGCCGGTGCTCTTACTCGCTGTGCTACCTGGCCACCCCCCTGCTACTACTTTTGATGCTTCCCTGTTAACTAAGAGAAAGGAAAAATAAGTCTCTTCCTTTCTCCTCCCATCCCTTGAATGCCAATTCCACATTCAAGTTCTCAGCTACATTTAATAGAAGTAGTATGTCCAAAAAAAAACTAGAAGAGGAGGGACTAAATATTGGGTGGCAGGTTAAGAGTTAACTCATGACTTTTGTCGTTATGTCTTTTTTTTTTTTTGTATTAAGCTGCTATTAGAACACCAAGATGCAATTGCTTCTGAAAAAGATGACCCACTGAATGAGTTGCTGGAACGTCTGGGAGAAGTCCCTGATGTGGAATCTTTTCTCGGTAAGATTTTTTTTTTTAGCTAGTCTTAAACAAATGAATGAATGAATGAAGTAATTATTAAGTCCTTAATATGTGTTAAGCATTTGGTATACAAATAGAAAATTAAGACAGCCCCTGCTCTCAAGGGCCTCACATTCTAATGTAGAGACAAAACAAAGGGAAGTTTCAACTGCAAGATAGATGGAGGAGTCCCAAGGCTCTTAGGGAGTAGCAGCAAAAGAGATACAAATGCCCCTTCCTTCATATCATTTCCACTGATAAAATCATATCAATTTATGATGTTGAAATATTTGACACTAGACTGTAAGTTTTGCTATTCCAAATGCTTTTAGGGTCCTGAGCTGTCTTTGTCAGGGTCTGAGAGAGACAGTGGTCAAGTGGTAGTGATAGTTTGACCTGATATATGCTGTCTCCTCTTTCTCCCTCAAAGTGCTTTGATTCTTTAGCAAGTCTGGCTTGACTACCCTGTCAAGTGATAACCAGTCATCTTCTGGTTTTCTGTCCCATTACAGATTGTGTCATTAAATTTTTGATATGCATAATAGGGCAACCCTATTCAGACCCACTATTTTATGAATGGGTGTTGTAGGAATTACACTTTGTTATCTGATAAGTCACACACACACAACCACCCCAAAAAGCTTGTCTTTTTAAATTTTTTTCCAGCCATGAAGAACCAGGTTTTTAAGGTATTTTCATTGAGGTATTATAGCATTTTTTTAAACTGATTTTGTTTTATGTGTGTGGTTTTTTAAAATAATAATTCAAAGGGATAAATGTTTGTAAGTGTACTTACATAGGAAACTGGAAGTCATTTTCAGATAGATATATGAGAAAATGGTTTGTTCAAACACATTCTCAGTATTTGAATAAGAGTTGATTTTTTTCTAGAAATCCTTTTTCATATACATTTTGGTAATCATGCTATTGTAATAAGTAAATGAGCTAGCAGAATAAATCTTTGTTTTTCCTACAGGGGAAGGAGCTATTGGTTCCAATGACCCTAACAAGGAAAATACACTAAATCAGCTCTTGAAGACTGAAATTTCACTATCACTGACTAGCAAGTATGATTTAAAAGGAGAAGATATAGATCTCAAATGTCTTATGATAATGTAAGTGATTTTTGTTTGCTATATATATATATAATATCCTGTACTACATGTGAATTTTAAATTTAAATTAACTTATGGTTAAATTCCAAGGGAGAAAACCACACATATTTCAAAATCTGAGTATTTAAAAATATATTGTCTTCATACATTAGTCATTCTAGTCAATTCACTAATTCATATTTTTAAATTAAAATTTCTATATTTGGGTTTTTTTAACTGTTGTTTCTAATATGAGCAAGTAACCTTCATTAAACTTTTCACGAAACTATTTTGATTTACTGGATAGACATATTATGGGTTGAAACTTTACAAAGAGCCCAGAAAACCTCTTTCAAATCTATTTTGTACAGTACTCCTTAAGTGACCTGAAGGTTAGGATAACAAAAAAATTTCTTTTAAATATACTGCTCTCAAGGTGTTTGTATTCTATGGGGTGAGGGCAGGCCTAACTTTAACTTGGCATCTCATAATTTCAGGGTCGTACTTTATGAGCCCCCCATTCCTAATGTTAACAGTCCTAGGTAGGAATCTTGTCTTTTCAACAAAGTGAGTATGCCACATAAGATTCTCCTGCTGTATGTATGCTTAAGTGCATCTCAAAGGCAAAGAATTCCCCCTTTTCTTCCCAGAATGCAACAGGGGACTGTTTTGATCATTCACTTAACCGTCTTTCAGGGCATCACATTTCCTCATCCATAAAAATTAGATGGTTTGAGATGACGAGACCCATTATCCCCTTAAACTAAATCCTATGATCCTAAACTCATTTAATGGTTATAGTTATTTTCCAAAGAAAGCATGATCTCAAGAGAACAAATATTCACAGTGGTCACAATAATGAGAATGAAAACAATACTAAAATAATAAAAGTAATGTCTAGTATTCATATAACTCCTTAAAGTTTGCAAAACATTTTATAAATGCTATCTCATTTTACCCTCACAACAACACTGGGAAGTAGTTACTCATCCCCATTTTACAGATGAGGGAATTTGGGTAAAGAGATGTTAAACAGGTTGCTCAGGGTCATCAGTGTTTGAGGCTGGATTTGAACCTGGGTCTTCCTGTCTTCATAGCTAAAGCTTTTTCAGCTGTTCCACCTAGGTGCCTAGCCAACTGAGCCATTCATTTTAATGACCAGTCTTGATCATGGAGAAGAGATGGTAAAACTTATTTTCCTCCTTTTGGTAGAGAGGAAGGAAACTACAGGAGCTGAATTGCTTATATAGATATATAGACATTTATATTGATATATACACACACATACAGAGTCAGACGGGATCTCTTTGTTGATCAGTTTTGCTTCTCTGTTTTCCACGGTTATAAGGGAGGGTGCAATGGAGAGCAGTATGTATATCAGCAAATGGCTTTTTAAAAGAAATCAATGAAACAAGATACTTCCCTCATAGATCCCTCTGTGGGTGTCTTTGCTCTGCTTAAGCAGGATTTATGTATTAATTTTAATACTGTAACACTAAGCCTTTGATGGTTTTATGCTTCTAATTGTGAGACTTGGCTAAGTTGTCAGAGTGAGATGTGATTGCTACTAGAATACTCTAATGGATCGGTCATCTTACTGATGTGGATGCTGCTGCCATCTTTGTCTGTGTGATTCTTGTCCCTTTCCTCCCATAAGTTCTTCAAAGGGGGTCCACCCTCAGTGGTGGCCTTCTTCATTTTCTGTTGAGAGCACAACGATACCCACTATTATCTCTCACTTGTCATAAGACCAGTTCATCTTCTTTTTCAATCATATGTTTCTTTGATGACATCCTTTTCCTTCATTGTCCCCTGAGTGATTTTTTTTTTCAGGGGGTTCCTGATCTGTGACAAAATAGCACAGGAAAATTCCCTCTACTGATACAGGCTGGCACCTCCTCTGTAATTTACAATCTTTAAGAGAGTTGTCTAGTGTACCAAAAGGTTAAATAACCTGCCCAGGATCACATAAATAGTAGATATAAGAGGCAGGACTCAAGTCCAGTAGTTTTCCCTGACTTCAAGGCAGGCTTTCTATCCCCTACACCACACTGCATCTCACCTCCAAGTAATGGGGCTCATTTGTAATTCTTCAGAGACCCTGGTGTATTTCATAATTTAGCAGCCACTAAAAATCCTGGAGTAACCAATCAAAATTATTTTTGAATTGTTGTTGTTCGGTCATGTCTAATTCTTCATGAATCCATTTGGGATTTTCTTGGCAAAGACACTGTTGTGGTTTGCCATTTCCTTCTCCAGCTCATTTTACAGATGAGGAAACTGAGGCAAACAAGGTTAAGTGAGTTGCCAGAGTCATTCACATAGCTAATAAGTGTCTGAGGCCAGATTTGAACTCAGAAAATAAGTCCTCCTAACTTCAGGCCTGGCAATCTCTCCCTTATAAAGCACTTAATTGTGCCATAACTGATGATAGTACATCCATCCTAGCCAAGAGGAAGATTTAGTCAAGTCATTTGCAACATAAAAGGAAATTACCCTGCTTCTTTCCCTTCTCTGTCCATGTCACCTTGAGCCCCTGACTCAGCTTCCCTCGTGGTTGGTACTAGAAAAGGAGGGACCTGGATGTGATAATCTCTAAGTTTACTTTAAGTTCTAAAGTTCTAGGATCTCGTGATTGCCTTTCTTTTCTTTGTTGTGTTTGTCCTTCATTTGATGATGATGACATGACCTGCGGTTGACTTGGATTTGAGTGAGGGAGGGCTGTGCAAGGTCACCAGCCTCACTTTCTCCTCCAGAGCCATCTTGGTCCAGTGACCAGATATTCTGTGTATTCACTGGATGAATAGGGAATTTCAGTTTGAGCCATTAACTTTTTTGTTGATCCAGTAGCCACAGAATTGCAGAGGTGGAAAGGCATTAGAAGTCATCAATTAAACCAAGGAGAAGACCCTGCAAAGAGGGTTTGTCCCAGGTTGCATTTAGTGACCAAAGTTAATGATAGCGGCCATAGGTCAATGAAATGTTTCTCTTAATACCCTGACAAGATCCTCAGCTCACATCTGGTGTATCAAGGCTATCTCCACAGAAAAACGGCTCAACCTAATTTCATTGAGTAAAGAAAAACTTGTTTTCCAGCTAGTATCCAGAATCATAACATCGGTACACTCCATCCTTTAAACTCTGGGTTTGTCTCATCTCATATTACACTCACTAAAGAAAGCAAGTGTTCTTACTTTGATGGCCAGTTAAGATACAGAAATGATCTACTTGATCAGCTCTATGACCTTGGGCAAAGAACTTGACATTGCTGATTCCCATTTTGTTTTTTTTAAATATGAGTAAAGAGAGAAATGTAGTCATGATGGATGATCTTCTGTAACATTCTGTGAATCATCCTAAAACCTTTAAAGACTGAAAAAATAACCACATTTTAACTAGAGTCCAAGCCAGCAAAGTCTCCTAAATCTAGATTATATGCTAGGTTGTATCTTAGTGGTTTGTAGACCCAGAGACCTCTCTCTCATAGCATGATCTTTAACACCTGAATATATTATTCATCACTTTATTGCTAGGCCAGAACAATCACTAAATACCAAACTTATATGATGTGAAATTTATTTAAAATACATTCTACTAGTGGTCTTTATTTCTTACAAGCTATTTAGCTCCCTTCTCTCAGTGTGTTCTCTCCCAAGACCTTGTTTAAAAATGCTTCTCAAAAAAAAGTACTTCTCTAATCTAACAGAAAATTCTACCATTCTGTCATGATCTCAAAATCACTTTCTGTCTCCCAAACTGTCAAGCAATAGAACATCCAGGGTCTCGCGCAGTTTAGGCCCCCTGCAAAATAGCTATTCCAAGCCTTGTGAGAACAACTCTCACATATTTGAGTGAAAAGAAGAAAAGGAGTTTGTGGTTGTGACTCATCCTTAGCTGTCTGAATGTTCCCAGTAAGTCATCATGCCTTAAGCATTTTTCCCTTGTCACACAGTCCAGATTTAGGCAGTCTACCCGACTGACATAGTTCCATGATTTTTTTTTGTGTGTTCTTGAGCAGAATACATTCATGGAGTGGCTGACGGCCCATGTTCTTATCTCCATGGTTTTGACATTTAGACTTCAAACTATGTCGAAACATACCCTAGTTACCTTTATTTGATAAGTGCTGATCACTTACTATGCACAAGACACTGATGTTTTCTGCCGTCTTGGGGTGCAGAGTTCAGTAAAGGAGATAAGTAAAAATAGCAGACATTTATTATGCACATACTGAGTGCAAAGTGAAAAAAAATGCCTGATGACTCAAGTAAACCATACTATGCAAGGTCTGAGGAGGCGGAAGTTCTTCAGCGTTAAAGAAATCTGCATGGAGGACATAAAATACATGGGAGGTGGGGGTTAATGGACAAGGAGGAGGAGGAGGGCATTCCAGGCATGGAAGACAATCTGATCAAATGCAGACACATGAAAATCCAGCATAATATGGCTGACTATTTAGAGTGTGTGGAGTGGGATTATATGAAAAACGCCTGAACTGGTCAAGTGGTCCTACATTGTGGAGAGGGCCTTGAATGACAGGTGAGGGAGTTCCACCTTTATGCAGTAGGCAATGGGAACCAGATCGATGCATTAAGAAGGATTATTCTGGCAGCAACGAGGAAAATAATTTGTAAGAACAAAAAAGAAAGTTTGTAAGGATAGTCATAGGTTCACAGGATCACTATAACTCTGTAAGTGACCTCCAAGGCCATGTAGGTCAATCCCTTCATTTTACAGATGAAGAAACTGGGACCTAAAAATATTAAATGACTTACCCAAGGTCACACAGGTAGTTATCATAGGTGAGATTTAACCCAAGTCCTGTGATTCCAAGTTCAGTTATCTTTCCATTGTTTAGGCAGATGGGAATGAGGTTTTGTACTCTGGTGGTGGCTGTGGGAAGGGAGAAGGAAAGCTAGGTGGGACAGAGAGGGCAGTGATGGTCAGTGAGGCTTCATAACAAATTGGTTATGAGAAGTGAAGGCGAACAAGCCACAGGTACCAGCATGGCAGAGGGATGCTTACTATGCCTGCTGCCTTGGGGAAGTTATCTACTCTCCCTGGGCCAGTTTTCTCATCAGTAAAACATAGGGATCAGACTATACACCATGTAAGGTCCCTTCCATCCCTCTGTCCACGATTTTATGAGAAAGGAATAAATGGAGGTGCTATTGGTAGAAACACTAAAATCAGAAAAAAGAGCATGTTTAGAGAGGGAAGATACTCATTTCTTTTTGGACATGATTGCATTTGAGATGCTGGTGACACATACATGTGGGGATGTCCTTTTGGAACCTGCAACAGCTCTAGACCTCAGAAAAGACATCAGAACTGGAGGTAGAGATTAAGGAGTCATCTGTGTAGAGGAAGTTACTGAATCCAAAGAGAGGAAATGAGATTGCCAGAAAGAGTCTGGAAAGAGACTATAAGAGAACCAAGGAGAGTTCTTTGAGTAGTACTCACATTAAGGAGTCAGCAAGAGGATGAGCAGTTAAAGAGGTAGGAGAACAGCCAAGAGATTATAATCAGAAATGACAGTTGCAAGCCACTTGAAGGTTTGCAAAGCACTTGGCATTCATTATTTTTTTTGATCATCACAAAACCCTTGTGAAATACTACATGTATTTTATGCCCATTTTATAGATGAGGAAACTGAGGCTGAGAAAGAGGTTGAGTGACTTGCCCATGGTCATACAGCTAATGAGTATCTGAGATAGGATTTGAACTCAAGTCTTCCTGACTCCCAATTCTACCTCCCTGTCCATAGTAGCACACTACCACAATTAAAAGAATCTCCAGAGCCAAAAGAGGACGGTTTTTCTACTAAGGGAAGTATGGTCAGCAATGTAAAAAGAGGCAGAGAAATTCAGGAGGATGAAGACTGGAGAAAGGCTACATTACACACATGGAAATTAGAAAGTATTTGTTGCATTTCAGAGAGCAGTCTCAGTAGACGGGTAGACCCTGGAGCTGGCTGACAAGGGGTTGGTGGTAGGGAAGAAGTTTAGTTAAGATACTCTTTTCCCCTAGGCTTAACTGTGAAGAGGAGGAGAGAAGTGGAGTCATAGGAAGGCTGTCTTTTTTTAAAGGATTGGGGACATCCAAATACAGTTTCATGGAAAGAGAGAGAAATTGGAGGTATAAGAAAGTCTTACTGCTGGAGCCAGGGTCCTTAGGGAGTATGGATAGGAAAGAGAGGATCAGAGACTCAAGTAGGGATTGTCCTTAAGAAGGAGTAGAATATCTCTTTCTCAGGTGACCGAAGGAAAGAAAGAAAAAAGGAAACGGTGATGGTGCTCAGAATGCTGTTCTTCCATCAGAGATTGAGGAGCAAACAGACAGAAGTGTCAGAGAAACACAGGGAGGAAGAAATATCTAGGGAGGAGAGGGAAGTCAAAAGTGTCACTTACTACAGAGTGAGGCCTGAGAAAAGACCATCACATTTGTCCATTAAGAGCTCATCGGTCACTTTGGAGAGAACAATTTCAGTTGAGTGAGATAGGGGTTTTTTTTTATCCATATCAGACTTTACATTTTTCCATATGAATTTCATCTTTTGCTAGATTCAGTCCATCCACTTAAGATCTTTTTTGAAGCCTGACTCTGTCATCCAGTATGTCATCTATTCCTTTATTCAAATTATTGGTGAAAATGTTAAGCAGTCCAGGGCCAAGCATGTATCCCTGGAGCATTCCACTAGAGACCTCCTGCCATGTTAACATTGAGCTACCAGTCACTACTCTTTGAGTCAAGCATTTCATATTATAATGTGATCCATATGTCCCCCTTCTTATTTGTGTACATATCTCAAGCACCCTACCTATATTATAAACTCACATCAGGGCAAGAATGGTGTTATCTTTATAACCACTACAGTGCCTTACACAAAGTCAGCACTCAAAAGTTATTTGATAAAATGTCATGCCAAACATAGCCCCAAAGAAGAAATAAGAAAATATTCTTGCCTCCAGTCTTTCCCCCCTCCCACTTAATAGTATTATCTTTTTTCCAATTACATGTAGAAATAGTTTTCAACATTCATTTTTATAAGATTTTGAGTTCCAGATTTTTCTCTTTCCCTCCCTCCTCCCCAAAACAGCAGGCAATCTGATATAGGTTATACATGTACAATCATTACCACATTTGTCATGTTGTGAAAAAAGAATCAGAACAAAAGGGAAAAACCATGAGAAAGAAAAAAACAAAAATAAGTGAAAATAGCATGCTTCAATCTTGCTTTCAGACTCCATGGTTCTTTCTATGGATAGCATTTTCCATCATGAGTCTTTTGTAATTGTATTGCTGACAAGAGATAAATCTATCATAGTGGATCATTGCACAATGTTGCTGTTCTGGTTCTGCTCACTTCACTCAGCATCAGTTCATATAAGTCTTTCCAGGTTTTTCTAAAATCCATCCACTCATCATTTCTTATAGAACAATAGTATTCCATCACATTTATGTACTAAAATTTGTTCAGTGACAATGGAGCCGCTATACTTGGACTCTTACATCCCTTCAAACCTCTCATTGATGTATAAAAAAGTAGAAATGGTACTTCTGAAAACATAATTGGAAAGGCAGCTGTACTAGACCACATATATGCAGAAATCTTCTAATATGCACAGAATGATGGTTTTGAAAGTACTTAGGAATAGATTTTTTTTTTGCTTTTTGGAGGGCAGTTGGGGTTAAGTGACTTGCCCAAGGTCACATGACTAGTTTTTGTATTGTGTCTGAGGCCGGATTTGAAATCAGGTCCTCCCAACTCCAGGGCCGGTGCTCTGGAATAGACTTTCAATCTGAAAGACAGAAGGGTATGGAGTGCTTGGGGGAAACAAATCATGGAGCAAGAAAATATCAATAACTGCCAATGCATATGCCAACTTTCTTTTATCTCCAAAAGAATAATCTTCATATGTAGCAAGGACATCTCTGATGAAGTTACAAGAAGAAAACAGGCAGGCTTTCACAAGTCTGCAGAAGCTTTTAAACTACATCTTTATAGTCACCCAACTGTCTGAAAGATGCAGAGGATACAGGTGTTTGTTTCAATAGAGTGAAAGAGAGCCTTAAAAGCTTCTCCTTCAACAAGGTGTCTGTCTCCTAGCTATATGTTAAGATCATATGAGATTCTTTGAAAGCTATAACCTCCTGATTATTAATATTAAATGATTCAGAAAGAAGGAAATATACATACTCAACCAAGGTGTTTGTAATGGTCCTAGAGGATGTCTTGCAAAGAATCTAAATGAAAAAGGGATTGATTCTCTCTGGATGGAGACATCCTCGAGACATTTCTGTTGCCAATAAGATTGTGTTGGTAGCATCAGATCCTGGAATACTATAGAATCTCCTGAATGAGATCCATAATCCCTTTGGCCTAATTATCCACACTTGGAAGAGTCTATCAAAAAAAAAATTGCCCATTTTTCAGGTCATCATATGTAGTTTGATGGTTAATAACTGAAACAGACCCAGAAATAAACAGAAAGAAGAGGGTAGACCGTGTCACCTTTGGGAAGTTGTATAGTGCTTTGAATGACCCCTAAAGATTCATCTGTTTAACCATAGCATTCTACCAGTGATACTATACAGTTTTGAGTCATACAATATCATTTTTTAAATGAAATTGATTAAATTTGAATGTACAGGAAACAATTCACTACTGACATGGGAATTATTTCTGAATTGACTATCTCCATGCAGACCAATCGCCAAAGAGCAACCAAAATCATTGCTCCAAAAAATCTAAGATGTAGGTCACCCGAAGGTCAATGTGTGATCATGACTGGGCTGCAATATGTTTCCAGTAAAGAAATTCATGGGACAAGTAGAAAGGAGATAGTGTACCTCCCTCCCCGTCTTTGCAGAACAAAAGAAGCTATGGGTATGGCAGCTAGATGGTGTAGAGGATAGAGGGCTGGGCCTGGAGTCAGGAAGACCTGAATTCAGATCTACCCTCAGACACTTAGTAGCTGTGTGACCCTGTGCAGGTCACTTAACATTGGTTGCCTCCGTTTCCTCATCTGTAAAATAAGCTAGAGGAGGAAATGGCAAACCACTTCAAAAAACCTCAGGTGGGGTCACAAAAAGTCAGACATAACTGAATAACAGCAATTAACAACAACAAATGGGTGTGGAATATTGCATGTACAATTAGACTCAGTTAACGTGTTGGTTAGTTTTGCTTAATTGCTTCTCTTCTCCTGCCTCCCTTTTTATTCCTTGTTATAAGAGATGGTTCTCTGGGTAGGGAAGAAAGAATGTATTTGGAAATCAATGTGATATGAATGAAACAAGTTGTATAAAGTAGGTCATTGGGAAGATGTATAACTGAAAAGGAAATAGGTCAGTCTTATAGCAAGATGAGGGTGGGAGAATAGTCAGGAGACAGTCTACATGTTCCATTGACCTCCATAGCAGTGTCAAACTATGGAAATAGGCCCCTAGCATGCTGGGTGAGCCCCCAAAGAGGATTTATGGAAAAACACAGACAAGAATGGTACAAGATGAAAAGATACTGGATGGGTTATAAAAACAATGGTGTAATGGATAGTTTGGTAGATTTGGAGTCAAGACTTAAATTCAAATCATCCAACCTTTTAAAAAACTATTAATGTGAAGTCTTTTCCTGGCCATGACTACCATTATCCTGGTGATTTTTCTACCATTGCCAATAATGATGACATTATGGATTCTTTGAAGTACATACTTAGTCTGTGTCTTTTAGTAGAAGACTTAATAATAAAGACTATATTTTATTTGTATTCTCTCCAATGTCCTGATGCCTAGTACAGTAATCTGAGCACAATAGCTGCTTAATAAATGTTTATTAAATTCAAGCTGCTTTCTTTTTAACTTGGAAAAATCATAATCTGAAATTATTCTTTAAGTTTAGGGTGCAAACTGGAAAAGGAAGAAACATCCATCCTAAATGACTATCTAAAAAGTAGCTCCCACAGAAATCCAGTCAATCTCCCACATGGTTATAATCTTGGTTTTATATTTTTGCCTACATTTGTCTCTTAGTGGATTATGTACTACTAAACGTTTCCAGACATTTTCCCAGTCTCTCCTGTATTTTAGGATCTTAGAACCAGATGAGGTCATTCTCTCCTGGAAAATAAAGTACTAAATTTTTCACATTTCTTGGTATTCAGACCTGATTTATAACCTGAAGTTTTGTTTTGTTTTTTGTTTTGTCTTTTAACCTGAAGTTTTAAAAATCAAATTTGATCTCTATATGATTTCTCATAGTTCTAAGAAATAAAAGTAGTTGATCTCTTCAAATGTTGACATTATGATGTGAACATATTGCTATCATAATTGCCTATGTTCTTCTAAGTATGATAAACCTTTATAATGAATGGACATCCTATTTTAAACATTTTGTATTTGTTTTTATACAGATTGGGCACATCTGTCATTTGTAAAGGAATTCATCATATATTTATATAATTGCATGTGTATCTGTGTGAACACATTTGAAAGGATTAAAGCTTACGGCAGGGAGAAACTATGAAAGCATAGACATAAAATTAAACCCATTTTTAATTCAAGGAATCAAAGGAAACTTCTTTTAGCAGTAAGAGAATCCATTCCCAGAAATAATGTTAGCATATGGTTTAAAGTGAGCCCTGTACATGGAATATACTGATGACAGTCAGTACTTGCTTATTTTTTTTTAAAGCAGTCAAGGTAAAGTAACTTGCTCAAGGTTACACGGCCAGTTATTTTTTGGGTGGGTGCCAAGTATCTGAAGCCGGAACCAATCCTGGGTCTCCTGACGCTGGGGTCAGCGCTCTTACTCACTGCACCACCTGGCCGCCCCCTACTTGCTTATTCTTTATGCTAAAAATTCTTCATTTCTTTGACCACTGCATCTAATCCCTGATTAAGTAGGGATTACCAACTGACAGTGTACAGAATGCATCCTGCTGGTCCACCAGATGATATCACATGGGAGGAAGGGTTGCCAAAGGGAGTTTCCTGGCTCTTACCTAGCTAAAGCTGACCATCTTACCATCTTTCTTTTTCCCCCTTCCATTGAAGGGGACAATCCTTTTAAAAAAAAAAAAAAGGATTGGACATTTAAATTCAATTTTAATTTAAATCCAAATTTAAATTTGGACATTTAGTGTTTGAAATTTTTAGTTCCAAATCCGCTCCCCTCCTGCCCTCCCTCCCCATTAAGAAACCAAGTAATATGATATCAATTATACATGTGAAGTCATGCAAAACTTCTTTCCACATCAGTCATTTTGGGGGTGGGGGGAAGCAAGAAAAATAAAGTGAGCAAAGTATACTTCAGTCTGTACTCAGAGTTAATCAGTTCTCTCCCTGTAGGTAGATAGTATTTTTCATCATGAGTTCTTTGGAATTGTCTTGATTTGAATGGCTGTCTTTCACAGTTGATCATCATTATAGTATTGTTCTTACTATATACAATGCTCTCCGATTCTGCTCACTTCACTTTGAATCAGTTCATATAAGTCTTCCTAGGTTTTTCTGAAACCATCTTACTCATCATTCCTTGTGCAGTCACTCCATCATAATCGTATACCACAATTTGATCATCCATTCCCCAGTTGATGAGCATCCCCTCAACTTCCAGTTCTTTGCTATCACAAAAAGAGCTGTTAGAAATATTTTTGTACATATATGTCCTTTTCTCTTTCCTTTGATCTCTTTGGAATATAGACCTAATAGTGAGCCAAGGATGTGCAGAGTTTTATAACCCTTTGGCCATAGTTTCAGACTGTTCTCCAGTTTACAACCGTACCAACAGTGCATTAATATCCCTGTTTTTCCACATTACCTCAAGAATTTGTCATTTTCCTTTTTTGTCATGTTAGCCAATCTGATAGGTGTAAGGTGGTAGAGTTGTTTTAATTAGCATTTCTTTAATCAGTAGTAATATAGAACACTTCTTCATGTGACTCTTGATAGCTTTTCATTTCTTCTTCTGAAGATTGCTTCTTTATATCTATCCTTAGACCATTTATCATTTGGGAAATTACTCTTGTATAAATTTGTTTCAGCTTCTTTTGTATTTGAGAAATGAAGCCTTTATCAGAGAATTTTGCTGTAAAATATTTTTCCAATTTCCTGATTTCTTTCTAATTTTGGCTGCATTTGTTTTGTTTGTGTGAAAACTTTTAATTTAACATAATAAAATTATCCATTTTACTTTCTATGATCTCCATCTCTTTGTTCATATCCATAGTTCTAACAGGTAGATTTCACCATGCTCCCCTAATTTACTTAAATCACCCTTCATGTCTAAATCATTCACCCATTTTGACCTTATTTTGATAAGTAATGTGAGATGTCTGCCAAACTGCTTTCCAATTTTCCTAACAATTTTTTGTCAAATGATGAGTTCTTGCTCCAACAGTTTGGATTTAACAAACACTAGATTAATGTGAACACTTACTACTATTTATTATATACCTAATCTATTCCACTGATCCACCACACTATTTCTTAGCCAGTAACAGATTGTTTTGGTGATTACCACTTTTTAATGTAGTTTGTAGTTTGCATTTCATGTTACATGTTCATGTAACCCCTCTCTCTATAAGGTGAGATCAAGGACCTTACCCGTCTACCCAACAACCAAGGGTGCTAGTTCACTATGCATTGCGTACTTAATTCATCATCATGCTACTATATTTGCATCAGTACTAACACATGAGAGTCATTCTGGTAGAGTAGATAAAAGAGCAGGCCCTAGAGGCACGAAAACATTTCCCCCCAAGTCCCAGCTCTGTAACTATGGGGGCCTCCATTTCCTCCTCTATTGAGAGAGAGTTGGACTAGATGGCCTTTGAGATTCCTTCCAACTCTTAAAGCTATGGTCCTAAGTCACTTAAATCAGAAACTGAATCATGCACCTAGAGAAAGTAATCTGTTATCCCAGAAGAATGAATATATAATAGGGAATTTCAGTGATGTTGGCTGAATTGGAAAAAGAGATTTGGGGTCCCTGTTAAATCAACCAGGTAAGAATCTGTTCCAGGCAACTCTCTAAGACTCTTGAGTTGCAGAGCCAGGGCCAATATATGTCATTGAAAGGAATTACATTAGCAGAAGTACACTAAGCCACAGGTGTGGGAGGGAAAAAAAATCTCCCAAATACATTTACAGGAAGAAAAGGGCTCAAAGATCATCTATCTAGTCCATGGCTGGGGAACCTGCAGCCTTGAGGTTACATGTGGCCCTCTAGGTCCTTGAGTGTGGCCTGTTTCAGGCAAAAAGCCACACTCAAGGACCTAGAGGGCCACATGTAACCTCAAGGCTGAAGGTTCCCCACCTCTGAGGTCTAACACTAGAGGTATTAAGATATTTACTTAAGATTGCACAGAGCGTTTACCTGCCAAACCAGACACAGGAACTACATGAACATAAATATAAAATACTTTTTATCCAAATGAAGTTAGATCTAAATAATTGAAGTACTATTTATTGTTCATGAATAGGCAAAGCCAATTTATTTTTATTTGCTTTTTGGAGGGCAATTGCGGTTAAGTGACTTGCCCAAGGTCACACGGCTAGTAAATCTTAAGTGTCTGAGGCTACATTTGAACTCAGGTCTTCCTGACTCCAGGGTTGGTACTCTATTTACTGTGCCACCTAGCCTCCCCACCAATTTAATTTTTTTAAATGACGATTTTACTTTATTTATGTAATACTAATTAAGTTACTAAACAAATTATCTCCCTGAATTAGAAAAAAATAACAAAGCTAATTCAGAAGAACAAAAGGTCAGGAACTTAAGAGTAAGCAGGGGGAAAAAGATGTAAATAAAGCAGATTCAGTAGTATCAGACCTTACGCTATAAGGTGAGAGCATTGTTGAAGTGTTTAATGAATAATTTTTATTATTTTGAATTAAAATTTTCTCGTATAAATAAAATATATAAAGCCAAGAATAGAAGGAATCCAGAAAATTGGGGGGAAAAAACTTTCATAGACAATTTCTCAGATAGAATTAGGGTTGGAATATTGCTGTGATGTAGGAAATGATGATCTGGTTGATTTAGAAGAACATAGAAAGATTGGACTTATGAAGGAAGATGCTATATCTACCTTCAGAGAAAAAGATGACAAGTAGAAATAAGCATACTATGGTCTTACATATTTATATGAGTGTGTATATGTATATAGGTGTATGTTTATAGATATCTATGTGTGTATATATGTATGTGTGTATATACACATACATATATGCACTTAATTGTCGTCTTCTTTGGAGGGGAGAGAAAAAAAGTAAAGTGCAAAGCATAAAACAAATGGAAATCTACATGGAAGCAAAAAAAAAGCTGAACAGCTTTGAAAACAATATGTAGTATTTATTATATAGGTTTTCTTGATGGAAATGTATTGAATCGAATGTATTGAAATATATTGAATCCTCTCGTGTTCTGCTGTGCACATGACGATAGGTTTTTTTTTCTTATTTTGTATTTAAGTTTAAAATAAATTTAAAAATAAAAACCAAAAAAATCACACAGATCATAACTTCATAGTTAGGATTTGATCCCATTTCCTCTGATGCTAAATCTACCACTTTTTCCACTGCCTGGAAAGATATCCCTTATCTTTATACATATATATTTAGAGTGAATCAGCTGCAGTTAGAAAGACCTGGTTTCAGGGTCGGCTTCTGATATGTAGCTGTGTGATCCAAGGCAAGTCATTTTACTTCTAAGTGGCCCAATAACTTATCTAAGACGAATTGCTTTTCTGTACTGGTGGAGAGAGTTTCCACACTGAAAGTTACTACAATGATAAAATTACAGATTTTGAACAGAAATACAAAGTAACTGAAACTACAAAAGTGTCTGTTGTGCTGCCTGCTTATAGCTCTCTAGGTTTACCTTAGCACAACTTGAAAAGAAAAATTCTGAAGCACCACATAGCAGACACTACTTCATATAGGGGGCCCAAATTAGGAGCTTCTGAGTCTTCTAGGCCACACAGCATAGGTTAGCCACTAGGGTCCACACCCACCCCATAAATGCTCAGAAGATACCTTGGGGACTGATTGTTTGGTTGACTTTCTGCATTCTTTCTGTACTCTAGTGGTCTCAAGAGGAGGCCAGGGCATGCCAACAAGGGGACTATGATACGCCATCGTAACTGATATGATCAACCAATTGTAGGGCAGGAAGATAGGCCACAGCCTCCCCTCCTCACAACAGCGATCAGATTAATTGCTAATTCATCAAATTAACTACTAACGGACAATTATTGGTTACAAATCTACCCTATCCTCCAGGGCATACCCTAGGATTTAAAAAAAAAAAAATTAGTATATTCCATTATCATTTTTATTTTTTGCTTTTTGGAGGGGAAATGCAGGGCAATTGGGGTTAAGTGACTTGCCCAATGTCACACGACTAGTAAGTGTTAAGTGTCTGAGGCCGGATTTGAACTCAGGTCCTCCTGACTCCAGAGCCAGTGCTCTATTCACTGTGCCACCTAGCCGCCTCTATATAAAGCATTTCAAGAATGACAAAGCCCCTCCACTATCATTTTTAATAAAAATATTCATATTAATGAGAGAAAAAAGGTTTTTGTACCTTTCATAAGATTAAAAATATGTTTAAATATTGTTTATTTCATCCGTCATCATTTTAAAATTTTAAAATACATTTTATATTGAATACTATATTAGTATAGCAGTACATAATATAACATTAATTTATATATATATATATATATATATACACAAAACATTAAATACATGCTTAATTTTTTTTCTGCTGGCAGGGTTCTATGATCAAAATAATTTTGAGATCATTTTTCTAGACCTATCAGCAAATCTTTGGTACTCTTAATTTGAACCTTGACTGGAGTTTGGAAGCCAGTATACATATAGCAATGCATTGCCTTTTATTTTCTTCTGTTTTTCTTTCCTTAAAAGCTGAAAAAAAATGTCAAATCTGGCACATCTTAGGTATTAAATAAATGTTTGTTGATTTGACTTGGTTATAGATTGACAAGGTCTGGTCTTGTCCTGCTCAGCTTTGCACACTGGCTCTTTGCCTGGCCTTAATCCTGATACCACAATGCCCATTCACTGAAGCTTCCATGCCACCAGCAATTCTATTACCTGCTCAGCCTGCATTGGCCTACAAATCTGAATCCCAAAGCTGTGATTTTTCCCATTACAGGGAATCTAGAAATATCTGTCTATGTAGGGGTGTGTGTATGTGTGTGTGTGTGTGTGTGTGTGTGTCTTTAGACATGTTTAGACCAGTTGTGTGGCCCTGGGCAAGTCACTTAACCCTGTTTGCCTTAGTTTCCTCATCTGTAAAATGATCTGGAGAAAGAAATGACAAACCACTCCAGTATCTCTGCCAAGAAAACCCCAGACAGGGTTATGAAGAGTTGGACACAACTGAAATGACCAACAACACACACATATACATGCATGTATAAATATGGATTTATACAGTATGGATATAAATAATACAAATATGTTTATACATATATGTATACATATTTACATGTATATGTATATAGTCCAGGGTTACACTTTGGTCACCTGAGCACTAAAGTCCTTTCCAGCTCAGTTGCTATACACTATAGACAGACACATATATACATACTCACATATGTGTGGGTGTATGTGTGTGTATTATGCCTATGATTTATCTAGCTCCTAAAAGAAGGTGATAGATTTCTTTTTAAAAGATCATAAAAAGGAAACTCAATGCTCCTCATATCTCTGCACAATAACTAGTCAACAGTACTTACTCCTTATTTCTGAACACAAAAAAAGGCATCAAAATCAAAAACAACAAGAAAGCATAGATACTATCTCTTGCACTGTTTAAGCATAATCCAATCTCAATTGCACAGGGAGTTATAAAAGACAGACTTGGACCTGCCAGTTTTCTCAAACTTTAAGGAACCTTCAAACAGAATGCTTTGAATTTATACAAGAATGAGTAAAATTGTCTTTGAGGTATTGTGTGAGATGGATTTGTAAAGTGTCTCAGAAAAAGCACAGAGACACTGATGAACACAGCAGGGCCATGTTTCTTTGAGTATAACTTTTACTTTTTCTCTCATTTTACCAAGGACCAAAAGGCTGGTGCTCGAGGTAATCCGAATTCAATCAGGGACCTCATTAGCAGAAATCCTACAGACACCAGCAACTCCAGAACAGGTACTTTGTCTTTGGATGTGTGGATAGTAGTCAATAAAATATCTGGGAAGTTAACAGTCATACAAAATGCTTGGAAGTGTTTTTGCAGATTGCACTGTGGTGCTGTGTTCTTTTTTTTTTCCTTTTTTTGAAGGGGGGAAAGTAGGGCAATTCGGGTTAAGTGACTTGCCCACGGTCACAGCTTTTGTGTTAAGTATCTGGGGCCAGATTTGAACTCAGGTCCTCCAGACTGCAGGGCCGGTGTTCTATTCACTGCACCACCTAGCCGCCCCCCTGTTGTACTCTTATCTAGCATAATGGCAGTAATAATAAGAACAATAGTCATAATAACAGCACCTAGCATTTAGTTGTCGTTTTAAGGTTTGCAAGGCACTTTACAAATAGTATCTCATTTGAGCCTTGCAGCAACCCTCAGAGGCAGGTGTTGTGATTTTCCTCATTTTACAGATGAGGAAACTGAGGGTAGGTTATGTGACTTGCCCAAGGTCCTACTTTGGTCAGCTGACCACTAAAGTCCTTTCCAGTTCTTTTTTTTTTTTTTTTTTTTTTTTTTGCTTTTTGGAGGGAGGAAGGTAGGGCAGTTGGAGTTAAGTGACTTGCCCAAGGTCACATGGCTAGTTTTTTGTATTAAGTGTCTGAGGCCGGATTTGAATTCAAGTCCTCCTGACTCCAGGGCCAGTGTTCTATTCACTGCACTACCTAGCAGCCCTAGTCCTTTCCAGTTCTGAATCAGTTCTGTCAGCTGAGGGCTGCTACACATACCTTAAGTATATGAGCACCTTTCAAATAATTTGAACACAATCACTGAAACAAAGCATTAGAATTATACTAAATGTACTTGAAGTGCCTTAGATTCATCACTTTGAGCCTTAGCTGTTGAGCTGTGGATTTGGTGACATGCTGGGGAATATTTCTGGTTGGCAGCATCCCAGATGAAGCAGAGTTTTCCTTCTGTTGTTCATTTGAAAACTGAAGAATCATTCCATAAAATCAAAATCTTTTCTGTTGACTTCAAAATCCGTTTCCCAAGGTTATTATTTATAATATGTAATATATATATATAGAATGTATGTAATATATAATACCAGAGTATATTATTTATTTAAAATGGAAAAACAGTCCCATTCTGTATGGAATTTTTTATCAATAGCTTGAAATATTTTGTTTCTTCTTGATAAAGTTTATACTTTCATCTAAGTTATAATTTAAAATGTCCACAAATTATTCTAGCTGTAAGGAACTATGTGGTAATAAAAATCACTAAAATTAAATGGAAGCTATTCACTTTCTTATGTTGAGCAGAATTGTTCCCAATTTCCCTGAGCCTTCACTAACTCTTGCCTACTCAATAAAGTAAACTTTTGTAAGCATTCCTGCTGTAAAGAAGCCAAAATATTTGAGTCAATTGGCTACTCCTTAAATCACATAAATAAAATATGTTGTGGGTGGAAAGCTGCATTATTTTAATGTGAGATTTTTATCTTTTATTGTGTATTTTTGTTACTCTTATTTACTATTTTGTTGTTTCCAATCTAAATATTTGCTGGCAAACTAGCAAATACTTTTGCCTATATCATGGTATCCTGTACCATGTACATCTTGTACCTAATAACGATCTACAATTAGTTAATTAAATATAACCCACCAATAACACCCATAATTCATTGTAGGGTGTAGTTCAGTGAGGAGGCAAAACAGCTGTCTTTGCTTTATTAAGGATTTTGTTCATGTGAATAACAGGAAATGTTTGTCATCATCTTTTTTGTTTTTTAGAAATCTCAAACTCTATATTTCTCAGCTTTTACCCATGATATTGTCAGGGCTTGAGTCTGTAGGAACCTCTTCTCGCACAAAGACAACTCATGACTGGCCTATGAGTCTCTCTATTTACCAATAATCATCCTGACAAAACACAAACATGTGCCAGATTTCAACCTTTATTTCGGCGTTCTC
The DNA here is from genome assembly GCF_028583685.1 of Petaurus breviceps papuanus. NCBI lineage: Eukaryota > Metazoa > Chordata > Mammalia > Diprotodontia > Petauridae > Petaurus > Petaurus breviceps. The sequence goes on from NW_027185903.1 coordinate 15,970,184, forward strand.
TTCCTACGGCTGCTATAACCATGTTTCACCCAACCACTATAGATTCAGAGCTCAAAAGGAATCATAGACATTATCTTTTCCAACTCCTTCATTTTATGCATGAGTAATTGGTACAGAACTGAGATTTGAACCCACTTCCTAAGGCGAGCACATTTTCTATAGAGCCATATTGCTTTTCAAATTTCATTTCAATTTCAACTTCTGTCTTTTCTGGAAAGGAAGACCATGTGTTTAAGAGAGTAAGAACATACCCATTGCTAAAAAATACTTTTGGCTTTGGTAGTGAAGGGTAGCCTTTTAAAACTTTCTGACTGATCTTGATAAAAAGAGGCTTTGTCGATACGCATCTATGTCTTACATGCAACATATAGATATTTGAAGATATAAAAATTAGTTCTTTGTAAAGCCTACTTCAATTGAGTAGATTTATTCTCCTGGGTTTTTTTTTTCTGTCAAAAGGACCATTTTTAGAGTTTTCTTGGATGGCCTATTCCTAATTTAATGCCCATTGCTCACTTTTCATCCCTCTTTTCCTCCCTTCTCCTCTCCTCTCTTCCTCCTTTTTTCCTTTTCTTCCTTTCTTCTTTCCTCCCTTCCTTTCCTAACTCCCTTTCTACCTCCCTCTATATATTCCTTCCTCTGTCTCTGTCTGTCTTTCTTTGTGTCTCTCTGTCTATCTCTGTCTCTATTGCTCTCTCTCCCTCACACACACCCTCCCCCCATCTTATATTTACATTTTGGGGAGAGGGAGAAGACAGGAAGGTGAAAAAACAAAAATTTTTCTTTATGTTTCTCAGGAACTTAAACATTCCTTAGAGATGGAGAATAAGGCGATTTTGGATTCCAAGACCCCTGAAGAAATGAAAAACAACCAGTCCATGCTTGAGGATAGCCAACTACCCTTAGAGCAGAAGAAGAGGAAAATTCAGAGGAATCTTCGGATACTGGAACAGAATGGACTTGTATCATCAGAAAATAAATACCAAGAAGTTGTCAATGAGATTGCTAAGGTTTTTGGCAATGATATTCTTTCTTATTTATTCAACAAAAATTGTTTGAGCGCCTACTATGTACAAGTTTTTAGGCTAATTGCTATGTAGGGATACCGAGATGTATAAGACACACCCCATGATTTCCATGGGAGCTTAGAATCTATAGCAGTTTGACATAGATATTGACAACAGCCTGCATATGCAAGACTACAGATGCCCTCCCCCAAATTAGGAGAAAATAAATATTCTACAAAAGCTACCAACCACCCCCATTAAAACACACCTCTGAATTTTGGGGAATAAACAAGAAACCAAGAATACTTTATAGATTTTTAACATTATCATGATACTTAAGGTGCTCTTTGCACATGACATCAAAATGCTCATGCTACGTGAACTTCTATTATGGGAATATTTCTTTGTCTGATTCTTTGGCCTAAATGCAATCATAAAAGGTTTGCAGCTGAACTGCTAGCTGGTTTATGCAAATTCTCTTGCAAATCTTGCTGACAAAAAGTCTCAAACTATTGTGGGACTAAAGGGAAAAGAAACATAGGAAGTGACTCTGTAGTCTGTATGTCAGAGATAAGAGAAAGTATACATTGTATAGGGAAGCACTTTCATCCTTTCATTCTCCCCTCATCCCTTATAAATTTACCTACATCCAAGAAGGCAAAATGAGTTAGTTGAGAGATCAGGAATATAATCAGAGCTTCTTACATGAAGAAAAAAGATATGCTCAACTTCATTTTGCTTTGGAATCTCTGGGTGTTTCTGGCTGTAGTTTTCTTCCTTTTAGCTCCAGGGATGACTTGTGGCCTTCTTTACTGTGGAGAAATGATAAGAGTTTTTTAGGGGGATGATGAGAGAGGAGTCAATGTTTTTTCTTAATACTATTATTATAAGGCTTTTACTCTAACTGGATCCCTGTTATGAAGGAACCTCACTTAAGGTGGTAGAAGAGGGCCTTCAACTAATCTTAGAAGTTTCTGCAGGAAGACTTAAAAATTGGTCTAGCTGCATTGGTATCAAACTTTTAGCCCACGTGGAAGCCACCACCACACTCATGAACCAGATTAAAATGTAAATGGGAAATGATTAACAAAATAAAAATATTGTGCAACGTAGATAATGTTAATTTATGGTTTTATAAGTCAATATTTGACCTGAAGGAGTTGCTTCTCTTTGAGTTAGACTCCATGTGTCTAGGGGAAGCAGCCAAGGGTAACCTCTATTTTCTAAAGCAAATATATCCAAATCCTGTCCATTAGATTACAAGGAATGAAAATTGGTTTCTAGAAGTCACAACTGCATATCAGTTTTAGACAGTAGCCTTTTTTATCCTCCAGGACTTGTTTTGAAGTACTAATTTAAAACCTTAATCGGCATTGAGATGCCATGGATATTCTTCCTGTGAAATCTCTGAGGGAAACAGGGTTAAATGACTTGTCTAGAGAAAGGAGTTTTATCCGATCAAAAAATAAAATTGTTCTTATTTCCTCAAGTGAATAAAATGATCATCAGTGGACCCCACCCATCAGTCCAAATGCATTTATACAAAATGTAGTGAATGTTCAAGGGTCTGGAGAAATTACATATGCCCTGCCAAAGAGTCCTCCCTTGTAGCAACTAGGTTCAAAAGAATAATTTTTGTTGTAAGCCATTTGTAAGATTATTCTAAAATTCTTGCCACTGGTTATCCTACAATGAAAATGACCTTAGCAAGTGTTTTGTAATTAGCAATTTCCTATTATTATATAAGATCAAAAATAGTTTTTAATTTTTTTTGCAGGTAAGAAATTGAAATAGTGACTTTCTCTAGAATATTACAAATTTCATATACATACACAGTTTAAATAAGAGAAATTAGTTCATGAAACTGTATTTCAATCCCAAATTACCAGTGCTTTAAAACAAATTTCAAAATGGCGTTTCTGCATTAATCATATATAATGGGGGCTCCTATTTATCTTCAGGATATCAGGAATCAAAGAATGTACCTTCAAAGTCGGAAAGCTGAGTTGGTGAAACTCCAACAGACCCTGAATGCACTTAATTCCAAGTCAGCATTTTTCGAAGATCAAATTAATTATTATGACACCTACATAAAGACTTGTTTAGACAACTTAACAAGAAAGTAAGTTCAGATCATCTGTCTCATGAAGGCTTTATTACATTCATGAAAAGAACCAGAGATGCCTGTGATTTCAGTCAATTGGGTTTGGGTTTTAAGTATGCTAAGTATTTAAAAAAGTAAACCATCATCCTATATTCTGTCACCACTTACAGTATGAGCTAAAAAGGCACGAGTGAAATTTTTTTTTTAAGCAATCGGGGTTAAGTAACTTGCTCAAGGTTACATGGCCAGTTATTTCTGGGTGTGGTGCTGAGTATCTGAGCCTGGGATTCGATCTCCAGGTCATCCCGACACTGGAGCCAGTGCTCTTACTTGCTGAGCCACCTGGCCACCTCTAAGCAATTGGGGTTAAGTAACTTGCTCAAGGTTACACGGCCAGGTGTTTCTGGGTGGGTGCTGAGTGTCGGAGCCCGGATTCGATCCCAGGTCATCCCTACTCTGGGACCGGTGCTCTTACTCGCTGTGCTACCTGGCCACCCCTGCACAAGTGAATTTTTAAATGTCATTTTCTATATCCATTTAATAAGGTTTATATAAACTTTATAAGTTCCTACCCACTTATACTAATTTGAGTACTAATTCATGGAGAGATTATAAGAATGTAGGATTTCTGCATTCATTGAGTAGAGGATGACTACCAGAATTGGGTACTTAATATTTTTGTTTTCAAGAGGATACAGCTACAAGATGTCATAATATTCCAGGTATAGCACATTCATGTGTCTATTAGTCAGTCATTGCAGTCGTGTCCAATTCTTCATGACCCCATTTGGGGTTTCCTTGGCAAAGATACTGGAGTGGTTTGCCATTTCCTTCTCCAGCTTATTTTATAGATGAGTTAACTGAGGCAAACAGGATTAAATGACTTGCCTAGGGTCACACAGCTAGTAAGCATCTGAGGCCAGATTTGAATTCAGGAAAAGGAATCTTCCTGACTCCAAGTCTGTCTCTCTGTTCACTGTGGCATCATCTAGCCACCTGATTAAGCTACTTCAAATGAATCATTTTTAAAAATTCATGAGTTGAGCTTTAACGAAAAGTTCATTTTTTCTCTTATTAGATTAATTGCAGGCTTATTTGATAACAACATAGTAATATTAACATGAACATGTGCTTAACAATAATAATAATAAATAGCTGATTTACCAAAAGCTTTACATATGTTAACTCACTTGGTCTTCATAACAACCCTGTGGGGTAGGTGCTATTATTATCCCTGTTTGACAAGGGAGGAAATTGAGGCAAATAGAAGTTAAAAGATTTGCCTAGAATCACACAAGTAGTAACTAGGCCAAATTTGAACTTGAGTTTTCTGATTACAAGTCAAACCTATATTCTATCCACAGCACCATCTCTGGCTTCCTCAGTCTAAACGATAGTGGATAGCAGCAGAGATACCAAATATAAAAGAAAAAAAGATTATCAATGAAAAGATTTTAAAAGACACGGAAGAAAACAAAGCAGTTCAGAATGAGAATGCAAATAAAGTAATTTTGTTGCTAATGTATTAAATTTAAATTTTAAAATACTACATGCATGACAGAAGTTCATGGTTCCATATACAATCCTCTTTCTTGTTCTCAACAAACTGAAATGTTCATGTTTGTTGATGATCAAGTTCATAATTTTTAAAAAATATTAATATGTTGAAAAATTCTCCATTGTATGGTAGGCTAACCTGAAATATGTAATGCATTAAATGCGTTCACTCCCTGCCTTTGCTACATTCAACATATTAATACTTTCAATGATAAAAAGCCTTTCTCTCTTATCAGAAACACAAGGAGGTCAATTAAATTAACTGGAAAAGAAGCTGCAAGTAGATACAAGAAGGCAAAACCAGTGAGGTACACAGCATCCAAGCTCCATGATAAGGGGGTCCTGCTGGAAATTGAAGACCTTCAGACCAATCAGTGAGTGTTACTTTGCACCTGCAGGGGAGCCAATTACCCCTTAACTATTTCCATAAAGACCCCTTAAAAGCATCTGCTGCCTTTGAGGAGAAATTTTATAGGTCCATGAACCCTTATAGCCTGATAGGGTATAATCTAAATTTCCTAGCCTAGCATTCAGTGGCTTTCACAATCTGACCCCAGCCTAAATTCTTAGCCCTCTTATCTCTACCTGCTCACCTTGCAAAATCATCTCCTCCTACTATACTGAACTAACACTTAGCTCTCTCGTCCCTATTCCATTGTTCTTGTTGTCTCTCTTTCAGGGTCCTCTTTTTGCCCTCCTCTCTGCTGGTTCATATCCCACTCATTCTTCAAGGCCAGCTCAGATCCCACTGCTGAGCATCTTTCTCTCCTAGAAATGGCCCTCTTCTCAATTCCTGTACTCCTTGCTTTCAGTGACCTCCAATTGGCAGTTTTCATATCCTATACTTTGAATGGTTGGTTAGCATTTCATTTGTATGGCTTTTCTCCCCAACTAGATTAGAAGCTTCTTAAAACCAGGGACCATTTCTTAAACTTCTTTGCATCTCCCAGAGGCCCTTGCATAATGTAGGTGTTATGCTCCTTAGTATCTATTGGTTGACTTCACTTCCTGGCACAGAGCCTCCACTTGGCTCATATCAGTCTATTCACTGTCCCCTTGAAGTAGATCATTCTGCTGCTTTGACCTTCCATGTAGCAATCTCCATACTCACTCTACCCATCTCTGCCTATTGGTCTTCCATCTGCTTCAAAGTTCACTTGCCCCCATAAAGGCTACTACAAATTATTCCCCACCTGTTCCTCTTTTCTCTCTTTTTTCCCCCATTTATCTTATTTTTACTTTAAGGAATAAAACAAGCATCTCCATAACATAGTATAATAATATTAAAAAATGATGATTGCACATGAAACTGTAGATCTAGAGATGGCGACCATTAGACACAAATACTCACCTTTCTCTCTTCGGGACTTGGGTTCTCAGTGCTGCACCTGTGTGTCAGCCTGTGATAGCATATAGTTAACTTACAGCACAGTGCATCAAGTGGGATTCATGTCATTTGGGCTTATGCTATGTCTGTATTACCACATATCATGAATGCTTTTCTCTCTCAAGGTTTAAGAATGTTGTGTTTGACATCGTACCTACTGAAGAAGTGGGTCACTTTGAAGTGAGAGCAAAATTCCGAGGTGTTGAGATGGAAAAGGTTCACCTGGATATTCAGGTAAGACATCCTTTTCTGTACTACCTTGGGCCAAAGTGTGATGTCCCTGAAGGATCACGAGATTTGAAATCAGGGCAGCCTAGGTCCAAATTCCAGATTTTCTACTTATTAGCTATGTCATGTCACTTTGATAAAATCACTATCAGACTTTTTTGTGGGGGTTTAAAGAGCTTTGAATAAGAAGAACATATAGTTGGCCTGGCACCCAGGCTATTACAAAGTGCATAAAAAATTAGGCAATAACAAGAATTTTAGTGCTCAAAATTAATGTTTAAATACATTACATTGTACTAACCTTAACCTAATAAAATTTTTAATTCTAGCAATTCATTTGTGAAGCCTCTTAACTTTAATTTGTTTGTAGCCACACCTAGGCTAATAGCACTTGGATAAAATGCTGGCAAAAGTGAAAAAAAAAATAGAAACCTGTTGTGTTTTGTGACTTGTGGGGAGCAGTGACTTAGTGAGGAATAGAAAGTCATGTGATTTCCAAGGATTATGTTTCTGTATACTGAATTCAGCTGCAGGTGAATAACAAATCTCTAGGAGACAGTATTGTTTTCTTTCAGTGAGTAACTTTAATGGCACTTCCTTTAAAATCATGCAGTGCTGAAATATAAAACAAGCTTGGCTTTATTTTTTTCAAGAGTTTGCTATTTCTGATAGAATTAACTATTCCCATTGTCCTGTTTTGTTAAACCTGTACCCTAGAATTTCAGGGCATGCAGGTATATATGTACAAACATGAACGGGTGACTATTAAAAAGCCATCAGCAATAAATAAATCACTTTTCCATTTGTAAACATATGGTAGGCTCTACTGAAGAGTCACTTTGGTAGCAAACTGCTGAAGGAAGGTTTGGTTTGAAAAACAGCGGCAATGAACAGAGCTGAGTCAGGAGACACCAGTTAGAGTCCCAGTTCTAGCACTGACTAGCAATGTGATATTGAATGTTCTTATTGTAAAATAAGGGGGATCATATTCAATAATCTCCAAAGTCCCCTCTAGTTGTAAGTGGGTATGAGAGAGAGAGAAAGAGACAGAGAGAAGGAGAGGGAGAGGGAGAGAGATTCTATTTCTTATCTTGACCCAGGGCAAAGATTAGAAGCCTGAGATGAGAAAATTGCTTAGGTATGAAAGGAAGTTTCCTTTCAGCACTTAAATTGGATGATTCCTTCTTAACTGCTCATCTTAGTCGCCATCTTTGCCCCCCCCCCCCTTCTCAAAAAGTCCTACTTAAAGTACACAAGGGCATGTCTCTCAGAAAACTCTGTTGTATTCTTGTTAGATATAAAGTTGTTCATAGGTTAAATGCCTCAGTCACTCTAGGAAATGTTACTTACAAATCAGTCAAATCAGCATTTCTTAAGCACCTATGAAGCACTATGCTAGGAGCTAGGAATTTAGAATAAAAAAAGAAATTCTCTCTGCCCTCAAATTGCTTAGAGACTAAGGGAGCAAAGTTTACCTCATTCAGGCCAAATCTATACTAATTTATACTTGTTCAGTCATGTCCAACTCTTTGTGACCTCATGGATCATATCATGCCAGGCACTTCTGTCTTCCACTATCTCCCAAAGTCTGTCCGAGCTCATGTTTGTTGTTTCCATGACACTATCTATCCATCTCATCTCCTTCCCCTTTTGCCTTCAATCTTTTGCAACATCAGGGTCTTTTCCAGTGAATCCTGTCTTTTCATTATGTGGCCAAAATATTTAAATATCAGCATTTGACCTTCCAATAAATAATCAGAATTATTTTTTTTAAGTATTGACTGTTTTGATCTCCTTCCTGCACAGGGGACTCTCAGAAGTCTTCTCCAGCACCACAGTTCTAAACCATTAAATTTAGTGCTCAAGATTAATGCTTAAATACATTACATTGTACTAGCCTTGTCTAATAAAATTTTTAGCTCTAGTAATTCATTTGTTAAGCCTCTTTGATTTGTTTGTATTCACACCTAGGCTAATAGCACTTAGATAAAATGCTGGCAAACATGAAAAAAAAATAGAAACCTGTTTTGTTTTTTGACTGTGGGGAGCAGTGACTTAGTGAAGGATAGAAAGTCATGTGACTTCCAAGGATTAAATTTCTAAATACTAAATTCAGCTGCAGATGAATAACAGGTGTCTAGGAAAAAGTCATGTTTTCTTTCATTAACTTTAATGACATTTCCTTTAGAATTTAAAAGCCCTCAGCTTTCCTTAAAGTCCAATTCCCACAGTCAAACATTTGTACTGGAAACACCATTGCTTCAACTTTATAAACCTTTCCCAGCAAGGTGAGGTCTCTATTTTTTAGTATGATATCCAAATTTGCCATAGTTTTCCTTCCAAGGAGCAAGCATCTTTTAATTTCATGACTGCAGTCACTGTCTACAGTGATCTTTGAAATCTAGAATAAAAAAATATGACACTGCTTCCATTTCTTCTACCTGTCTGCCAGGAAGTATGGGAGCAATTGTCATGATTTTGGTTTTTGGTTGTTTTTTTTTTTAATGTTAAGCTTCAAGCCAGTTTTTACACTTTCCTCTTTCACCCTCATCACTAGGCTTCTTAATTTTTCTTCACTTTCTGCCATCATCATGGTATCATCTGCATGTCTGAAATTGTTGACATTTCTCCTGGCAGCCCTAATTCCAGCTTTTGATTCATCCAACGAGGCATTTCACATGATTTACTCTGCATATAAGTTAAATAAGGTGACAATATACCACCTTGTCCAACTCCTTTTCTGATCATAAACCAATTCAGTTGTTCCATGTTAAGTCCTAATTTGTTGCTTCTTGACCCGCATACAGGTTCCTCAGGAGACAGATAAGATGATCTGGCACTCCCATCTCTGAGGACTTGCCACATTTGGTTGAGATCCCCATGGTCAAAAGCTTTTTTGAACAGTCAGTGAAGCAGAAGTAGACTTTTTTTCTGAAACTCCCTTGCTTTTTCCATAATCCAGTGAATGTTGGCAACTTGGTCTCTAGTTCCTCTGCCTCTTCGAAAACCAGCCTGCACTTCTGGTAATTCTTGGTTCACATACTGTTGAAGCCTAGCTTGCAGAACCTTAGACATAATGTTGTTGGTGTATAAAATGAACGCAGTCACTGGGTAATTTGAACATTCTTTGGCCATTGCCCTTTTTTCGGATGGGATATAAAAGGATCTTTCCCAAGCCAATGTCCACTATTGAGATTTCCAAATTTACTGGCACATTGAGTGCAGCACTTTAACAGCATCATCTTTTAGGACTTTAAATAGCTCAGCTGGAATTTCATCACCTCCACTAGCCTTGTCATTGGCAATGCTTCCTAAGGCCCACTTGACTTCATTCTGCAGGATGTCTGGCTCTAGATCATTAATCACATAGTTATTAATGATATTAAGAACTTTCTTGTATAAATCTGTATATTCTTGCCACCTCTTCTCAATCTCTTTTGCTTCTGTTAAATCCCTACCATTTTCATCTTTCATCAGTCCCACTTTTGAATGATGTCTCTGATTTTCTTGAAGAGATCTCTTGTCTTTCCCATTCTATTGTTTTCTTTGATTTTTAAGAAAACCTTACTTTGCTTTGTTCTCTGGAATTCTTTGTTCAGTTCAGTACACCTTTCCCTTTTCTCATTCATGTTTTTCTTTCCTTCTTCCCTTAGCTGTTTGTCAAGCCACATCAGACCGTCATTTTTCTTTCTTGCTCTTCTTTCAGATGTTTGTTGTTGCTGCCTCCTATACTCCATAGTTCTTCAGGCACTCTGTCTGCTAGGTCTAATCCCTTAAATCTAGTCATCGCTTCTGCTTCATATCCATAAAGGATATTATTTAGGTCATATCCATACAAAATCATGGTTTTCTCTACTTTCTTCAGTCTGAATTTTGCAATGAGAAACTCATCATCTGAGAGACAGTTAGCCCCAGCTCTTGTTTTAACTGAACTTCTCCACCTTTGGCTACAAAGTATATAATACATCTGATTTTTATATTGACCATCTGGAGATGTCCATGTGTAGAATCACCTTTTGGCTTGTTGAAAAAGAATGTTTGCTATGATCAGTGAATTATCATCACAAAACTCTATTAGTCTCTGTCCTGTATCATTTTGTACTCTAGGATCAAATTTTCTTGTTATTCCTGTTATCTTTTGATTTCCTACTTTAGCATTTCAATTCCAAATGATGAATGTGACATCTTTTTTTGGTGTTATTTCTAGAAGATTTTGTAGGTGTTCATAGAATTGATCGACTTTGTCCTCTTCATCATCAGTGGTTGGAAGCATAGACTTGTATTGCTGTGATGGTGAAGTTTTGCCTTGGATTCGAATAGATATCATTCTGTCATTCTTGAGATCCTACCCCAGTACCGCTTTTCTCACCTTTCTATTGACTATGAGGGCTACTCTCTTTCTTCTAAGGGATTCTTGCCCACAGTGGTATATTTGTCGATCACTTGAATTTATTTCACCCATTCCCATTCATTTAAGTTCACTGACACCCAAGATGCTGATGTTAGATCTTTCCATCTTACCATATCCAGCTTACCTAGCTTTATAGATTCCAGACTCTATGCCAAATTGATCTGGACAGCAGCGGACTTTCCTTTCCTCGCCAGACACATCTGCGGCTGACCTTCTTTTGACGTTGGCCCTGCCTCTTCATTAGTTCTAGAGCTGCTCGTAGTTGTCCTCAGTAGTGGGTTGTGTGACTTCCAGCCTAGGGGCTCATCTTCCAGTGTCATATCTTCTATCACTTTAATGCTGTCCACGGGGTTTTCTTGGCCAAGATTCCAGAGTGGTTTGCCATTTCCTTCTCCAGTGGATCACCTTTTGTCAGAACTCTTTGCTATGACGGTAATGCTATTTTGGGTAACCTTGCATGGCATAACTCACAGCTTCACTAAGCTACCCAAGCCCATGACAAGGCAGTGATCTAGGAGGGGCACCCAAGAGTTTCTCAAATCCAAATGAGAACCTCATAAGCCAATGTAGAAAAAAACCCATTTTACCACCAAAGTATGTTAAATCCTTGCTCTTTCTTTTAACCTGCCTAAAATGGCTCATCCTTTTATTTTTTTTTAAGAATACATTTGATTCATGACTTTTCTTTTTATGAAGATCTTTTTTTTTCTTCTTTTCCTAAATTGTCAAAATTTTATTTTTTATTGTGAACTTAACCATCAACAAATACATTTCAATATTAGAGGCTTATATAAGAAACTGAATTTCTATAATGTACTATTTGTCTTTTTAAGAAGGATAAACATATATGTATATACATATATCTATGTATGTATATAGAAAGATACCAGGTTTAGCAAGGCAGTAATTAAAAGTGACTTCTTTGTTTATTTTCCTAGCCTAGATGCCCATCTGAAGAGTGATTATAGTCTTAAATGTAGAAAGATATTAGTTGCTGATGGAATTAGTGCATTCAAAGATTCTGAAACTAGAAGCATATCTTGAGTAGTTTCAGATTGGAATTGTATAAACACAAGAAGTTTACCAAGTGAAATTGAGAACATTCTCCCTAACTTCATTAGAGCAAACTGCAGCTTTTACAGGTGACTTTGATGACTGTAAGGGACAAGGCAGTAGGTACATGATTAGAAGTCCCGAAGAGCCGAGGTTTCAAAAGTTAGAAATTGGTCAATGAGACATAGGCATCAGTCCAAAGTAATTCAGGAATGAGCTCCACTAATGAAACTAATGGTGAAGGCCTAATCCCTCCCCAAAATTCATTTTCTTATTAATTCTTTCATTATTATCCTTGATTCTTTAGCTACAAGTTTAAAATAACCTAGAAGTGTGTATAGCATCTCAATCCATCAATTTGGCAAAAATGATTGAAATCAACACTCCTGCCATAATGGATAAACAGTCATATTCAAACATTAATGGTTGAATAGCAAATGTGAAGCATTTATCTATCTATATATCTATCTGTCTGTCTGTCTATTTATTTTGGCAAGCAGTTTTGCTTGCCAAAATAAAATATTATAATTCGATTGTTGAAAATACATCCTGAATATGTTCTCAGAAGTGGGAGAAGAAAGAGCTACCTGTTCAGAGATTTTCATAGCAACCTTATATGTAATTGACTCCTACCCACCCCACCTCCAAAAAACTAGGAGTCCAACATCAGGGAAATGGTTAAATAAATTGGGAAGCACAAAGGTAATGTAAATTGTATTCCATAATCCCATTACTTTTGACAAATGTGGGGAAATGAAGAAATTTGGAAAGACCTAAATAAAATAATGCAAAAGAATAGAATATACTGTACATTGGCTACAAGTATTTCAAGAAAGATAAATAATGAACAGGCCAGGAAATCTGATGGTTACTGGGAAGGAAGCAGCTGGAAAATGTTGGTGCTTTGTTCATTAAAATTAATTTAAATGTAAATAATTAGTATGTAAGTTGAGTTGCTTGCATCTATTTCAGCATTAAAATGTCAACAAAACAGTTGATTTTAAAGAAATAAGATTAAGAGAGTTGCTTTCTTTCCTATAAATCAAGTCTGGTAGCATCATACTGGCCAGATGAGTTTGGTTTACCCTTCCACCCAGTTCTTTGTGCATGTTTAGAAAATGTTTAAAATACCAAAGTTGCAATTTAATCATGTTCCTTCTGGTTACAGGATTTGCTTCAGATGCAGTATGAAGGAGTAGCTGTAATGAAAATGTTTGATCGGGCTAAAGTGAATGTAAACCTTCTTATATTCCTGCTGAACAAGAAATTCTATATAAAATAAAATGCTTCCAGATATGTCATGAACTCTGCATCCAATGGATTGGGAAATGCATTTGTTCAGGATTTTTGTTTTGAAATATGATTGCAGTCACTGCTCATGGAAATGTGTTTGATTTTTTCAAAGACCAAAACTGTTCAGAAGAATGTACCCATGTGCCTTTTGATGATCTGCTATTACAGTAGAATGCTACACAATATGAATTAATGTAAATCCTTCCAGATCATACTGTGGTGTAGGGATTCCAATATGAAACCCTCCTGTTTCACAGCATTTTCAAGTACTATGTTTCATTTTAAAGTAGTTGAAGAAATGTCTAAAGCTATTTTCCTATGAGGATTTTTTAAGTGTTTCATTTGAATACTAGAATTCTTCGTAGATTTTTTTTTTAATCTGTGAAGAAATGAAAGCCTAATTGTTTGTAAGGAATCACTTAGATGAATAAACGTAGTACTAAACTCTGCCTTCTGGGAGGTGTCAATTATAAAGTGAAATTTTGTGCAATTCAAATAAAGTTTTTATAGGTAATTACAATACAATACAATAACATTTTCTGTATAAAAGTATATATTTTATGTGATTTATTCCTACTAAATAAAAATGCACTACTGCCTCATGGTCAAAACCTTTCTACTCAAAGCCTTTAATTTAAGTGGCAAAGAAGCAATGTGGATAGCAATCAGTAGGGTTTTTTTCCCCCAATTTATTCGAACACTTAAATTGTGCCTCTCAATTTCCTTTTCATTTTGTAATGCAATAAAATCAGTATCTAAATGGTTTAAAATGTATTCCTGAGAGATTGTTCTATGTAAAATAAATGTTACTTAATTGCATCATTTGTTTGTAAAGTTATTTTAACAACATTCTGGCTGTAGTGCAAGGAAAAGATTTTTCTTAGGGAGGCTTTCTCAGAAAAGACCTCATCAAATGAACAGATTATAGCCAAATTTCAGTTATCTGTGTTGTGGTTTATTTGCAGCCAATTTTAGTTCTTATCTTGGTTTCTGCTTGTAGTTTATATGCTTCTGAATGACCTTTCTTCATCTCTTCCTGGTATTACTGTCTTTTACAGGAATAGAAATTAATTTTAAGGGTGGCTAGGTGAAAATGGAATGCTGGCCCTGGAGTCAGGAGGACCTGACTTCAAATCCGGCCTCAGACACTTAACACAGAAAACTAGCCATGTGACCTTGGGCAAGTCACAGCCCCAATTGCCCTCCAAAAAAGGAAAGAGAGAGAGAGAAAGAGGGAGGAAGGAAGGAAGGAAAGAAGGAAGGAAGGAAGGAAGGAAGAAAAAGAAAAATTTTAATGTCAACCTAAACAAAACCCAAGTAAGACAACCAAATTCGGGGTGGGGGGGGGTGGAGGCAGAGATCTGGAATGCAATCCAAGTTAATTTGCATAATTAAGAAATTAAAATTACTATACTTAGTTGTATCACATAGGTGATATAGTGGAGACAAGACTGAACCTAGAGTCAGGAAGAGCCCTGAATTCAAATGTGGTCTTAGATATTAATTGGCTATGTGACCCTGGGCAAATCACTTAGCCGCTGTCTGCCTCTATTTCCTCATCTGTAAAATGGGAATAATAATAGCATAATCTCACAAGGTTGTTATAAGGATAAAATGAGAAAATATTTATAAAGAGCTTTGCAAACCTAGAAGCACTATATAAATGCTAGCTGTTATCAGCTAGTCCATGTATCCAATGGAGTAATAGAACTTGGTTTCAAGTTTGCTGTTTCATTAAATCCTATCTGAGCTTTTATTTAGTACTAACAATATTAAATCCCATCTGGACTTTAATTCAGTACCAACAGTACAAAAGGAATTTCATTCTTTTTCAATGTGATTACAAAACTTTGACAATCATTATTGCTTATTATACACAGTCACACAGAGCACAACTCCTCAGAAATCTAATGGCAAACAAATTTAGGAAAACTCAAATTCTAAAACAATTAGAACTGTAGTTAGATATCACTACTAGATTAAGAAATTCACCTATCTAGGAATACACAGAACCTGTTTGAACACAACTATAAAATTATAATGCTGCTTCTCCCCTCTGTACTGCCCCACCCCCACCAAAAAAAAGGACCTAAATAATCAAAATGGGCAAGTAGGTAAATGGTGCCATGGACAGAACAGTGGACTTGGAATCAGGAAGACTCATCTTCCTGAGTTCAGTTTTGACCCTTCAGACGCTTACTAGCTGTGTGACCCTGGGCAAGTCACATAATCCTGCTTGCCTCATTTTCTTCACCTGTATCTTTGCCAAGAAAACCCCAAAATGGGGTCACAGAGTCAGATACAACCAAAAACAACTGAACAACAATAAAAAATACTGAAAGGACAAGCTAGGTGGTACAATGAATAGAGCTTTGGGCCTGAAGCCAAGAAGACCCGAGTTCAAAAGTGGCCTAGATACTTACTACCTGTGTGGCCCTGGGCAAGTCACTTAACCCTGTTTGCCTCAGTTTCCTCATCTATAAAATGAATTGGAAAAGGAAATGCCAAACCACTCCAGTATCTTTGCTAGGTAAATCTCAAATGGGGTCACAAAGAGACAGGACAGAAACAACTGAACAACAACAAAATAAAAGACTTTCAGGGGTGGCCAGGTGGCTCAGTGAGTAAGAGCACCGGCTCCAGTGTTGGGATGACCTGGGGTTCAAATCCGGCTCAGACACTTAGCACCACACCCAGAAATAACTGGCCATGTAACCTTGAGCAAGTTACTTAATCCCGATTGCTTAAAAAAAAAAAAATGACTTTCAATGTTCCTAGATGGATCAGGTTAATACAGTAAAAATGAAAACACTCAGTTAATTTATTTCCTTCAATACCAAAACATAACAAAACAGTTACTTGCACAAGTGACTTTACTCATCTTTGCCTCAGTTTCCTGGTTTTTAAAATGGGGGAGGGGCCCCTTATAGGGCTTATGCTAGGGACCCTTCAACTCTAGACCTATGATCTTAGGAAACTATGTATTTGCTCAAAGGGAGAATTGTGATACCATTAAGTAGTGCTATTTTCATGTTCTGCACACTTTTTTTTTTGGAAGGGCAAGGAGGTTGGGGTTAAGTGACTTGCCCAAGGTCACACAGCTAATACGTATCTGAGGCTGGATTTTAATTCAGGTCCTCCTGACTATAGGGCCAGTGCTCTATTCACTGTACCACTCAGCTGACCCTATTCTTTTAAAAGATAAATTTTCATTGATATATTTTGTTTTCATGTACCTATATTTCCCACTCTAGTCCTCCCACCACCTCTCAGAAAGCCATCCCTAATAATAAAGAATGTAAAATAGAAAGGAAAAATAGGTTAAAAAAAAAAACCTAATCCATCCTATTTTAAAAGTGTGTTGTTATATGCGATGTTCCACACCCATGGCCCCTCACTTATGTGTGGTTATTCTTTGTACAGAACTCAATAAGAAAAATGCATGTAAACAGGCAGGTAAGTTTCACCTTGAAAATGATTGGCTCTGCTTGTTTAACCAGTACTGGCTTTGGAAATCAGTGGGAGTAACCTGTGAATCCAGTATTTGGGGATAAAGCTGAGTCATATATCCTCAGACTCCTGTCAGGAATTCAAGAGTCTACAGATTTGGGTAGAAGGTGTCAGGTAAAACCTTCCTAGGCATGTTTTGCCCCCAAACAACTTTTCCCATCTAGGGGTGAATTGTAAAGGGTCTTTTGATCTGTTGCTTGTGGAGTTATTTTAATAAGTTGATTGTAAAGGCAAGGAAAATGCTTTCCTTAGGGAGGCTTGCTCTGAAAAGAAATAACAAATAGAAACTAATGTTGATTATATACTTTACAATTTTTTTGAAGCAAGCTGTTATGAACTTGAAGCAAGTTCTTATGCTGGTTTCTGCTGATAGTTTATATGTCTCTGAATGACCTTCCATCTCTTCCTGGAATTAGTGTGTTTTACAGGAATAGAAACTAATGTTAGCCTAATCCAAACCAAATTGGGATAGCAAAAATACTGGAGAAAAAAGCCAATACACTCCAAACTCAAGTTCATCTAGACAGGAAGCAAAAAATATGTGCACAGAGTATCAAAAGAATAAAGTTCAAATTAGGGTTTGAAGAATTTTAGTGATACTATTTGACCAGCTGTATTATGAAATGGAGTTGGAGGAAGTCACATGATTGTACTGACACTTTATCCTATTAATTCATGTTAACAAACTTAAATATGCCCTCATTTCAGCAAGGAAATCCTTTTATTAGGGTAACTAGGTGGTGCAGTGGATAAAAGCCTGGGACTTGAAGGTAGACCTGACTGGAAATCTTGTGTCAGATACTTACTATGTGTAAGACCCTCTTAGTCCTCAAGTGTGACCCTTTAGGGGGCACCTTTTTGCCACATTTGAGTGCCCCTAAAGGGTTGCACTTGAGGACCTAGAGGGCCACAAGTTCCCTACCCCATAGGGTAGAATTAATTCCCTTAGCCTCTCTCAGCCTCAGTTCCCCTTACCTGCAATGCAATGCTAAGGGCACCTACACTATAAGGTTTTAAGGATCAAATGAAATAAAATAAAACATTCTGCAGACCTTAAAAGCACTATATAAATGCTAGCCATTATGATTCCTAATTGAATCCCTCTCCCACTCCTGTGAAGCTCTCTCAAACCTCTCTAGCCCCATTACACTTTTTCCTCTTCCCACTCAACTGAGGATCTTTATTGAAAAAATCAGTCATAACCTGTGAGCTCCCTCTCCTTACCTCTTCATTTCAAAACCCCTTGACATCATTCCCCACTCTCTCCTCTTGAAGTAGATGCCACAGAAGGTGGGGCCTGGAATCAGAAAGACCTCATTCAAATCTAGCATCAGACATTTATTAGCCATATGACCTAGGAAAAGTCACTTAACTTGTTTTCCTCAGTTTCTTTATCTATAAAATGAGGACAATAACAATACTTCTACCTAGAATTGTGAGGATCGAGCTAAATAAGATTTATAAAGCATTTAGTACAGTGTCTTGGCACATAGGCAGTATATAAATGCTAATTCCCTTCCATCTCACAATAAGAGGGCTCTTCTCACCAAGGTCACCCCCTGTATGTGCACTTTTGCTCCCCTCCCATCTTCTCTATCATATTCCAATCCAAATCATCTCTAATCTTCAACCTCTATTTACTGGTTTCTTCCCGATTGCCTCCAAATATGTCTAAGTCTCCCCCACCTTAAATATCTTAAACCCTAGCCTCTCCTGAAGATGTCACCCATTTTCTACAGTCTCCTGACACGTCAGAATTCTCTTCTGTCTCTTCAGAGTTTTCCTCTTCTTTGTGTCAGGCACTATGCTAAGCACCAAGGTTGCAAAAAAAGACAAAAATAGTTCCTGAGCTCAAGTAGCTTAAAACCTAATGGAGTTAGACGACATTATAAAAACAAGCTATATACAGGATAAATTGGAGATGGTCTCAGAGAGAAAGCACTAAAATTAAAAAGAACCTGAAAAAATATCATGCAGAAGGTGAAATTTTCATTGACTTAAAGGAAGCCATGAAATCACGGTGAGGAGGAAGAGAATTCCAAGTATGGGGAAATGGTCAGTGAAAAAGAATGGAGGTGGGAAATGGAGGCTCCTGTGGTAGGAACAGCAAGGGGGTCAGTGTCACAACATCATAAAGCATGTGGAGGGGGCAGTAAAACATAAAAAGACTGGAAAGTTAGGATTGGGCTAGGTTATGAAAAGCTTTAAAGTCAGCATTTTATATTTGATCCTAGAGGCAACATCAAAATCATTCAGATATTTTTTGAAGGAATCTGCAGTTCTCATCAATAACCTGACCAGTAGAAAGGATTTCTTGCATCTCTTTCCCCTCTCTTTTAAGAGGAAGACCACCCTGCATTGAACACAACCATCTATTAGCTGGGAGACAGAAATACTAATATTGCACTCTCTATGTTGGGCATTGCTGAGTTCTCCCTGCTCTCCATACTTTCTAGAAGTGAGTTTTTTATTTCTCTTTTGTCTTTCCTGCTAATAGTAGAACTGCTATAGCCCCTCTCCTCACCCTGTTAGCATCTTGACAGCCACATCTAACTTGCTTAATCTTCTCTTACAAACCTCTTACGTTTTCTTGTCAACTTGTATTTACCTTGTCATACCAGCTACCTTCTACTTTCCCCCTTCCTCTTCTTCAAATCTTCCTTCTTAATTCAATTCAAAATTTGTCCAGTGTTTACTATACTCAAGACACTGTGCTTGGAATTGGGAATACAAAGGCAAAAACTAAACAGTTCCTGCCCTCAAGTAGTTTATATTCTATTGAGGAAATACAACATGTACACATAAGAAATCACAAAATATTTTGGGGATAGGAAGGGGAAGAACTCACCATTAAGGAGATCACTAAGGGCCTCCTTTAGGAGGAAGCACCTGAGCTGATCCTTGAGTGGATGTAGGAATTCCCAGGGGAGGAAAGGGGGCATTCTAAGCATGTGAAGACCCGTGTCCGGTGTAGCTGGAGATGAAATGTCATGTAACAGTAAACAGGCCGGGTGTGCTAGAATGTACTATGTCTGAAGACTGGGAAAAGTGATATTAAACCAGAAAGAGGATGGAATCAGATTGCAAAAGGCTTCGTATCAGATTGAGGAGTTTCATTGGGAACTATTGAATCTTTTCCACCATTAATGATTTGCAACTTGAGAGCAGAGACTACTTTACTTTCCTGTGTATTCCCAGAACTTGGCACAATGGCACATAGTAATTGCATATTAAATTTATTTTTATTCACTTACTCATTTGATATTAAGCCATTTTCCTCCTCTTCATCTCCTCCCACTTCATCCTCCCTCTCTTTCCTCCTCACACAGCTCAGGCCCTTCTCTCTCTCCTTGATTCCTTTTCCACCACCAGCTTTTCTTTGAATCCTCCTGAATTCCCCAAATTCAGTCTCTGGCTTTCTTAGACCAAGTAGTTGGGATCATGGAAAGGACAGTAACAAAAAAAGCTACAAGTGTAGGAATCAATACAATCTTTTCTATTCATTTCAAGCCCCCATCTGGGAAGTTCCCAGCAATTAGAAAGAGATTTTTCTGGTAAATGTGAATCATGGCTTTAAAATCTTGCGCCTCTCTATATGGCAGATATATTGGTGATGTTTGTCCTAAGAACAAACACAAATTAGAACTGTAACAAACACAAATTAGCACTGTAATAAACAATCAAGGCAATTTAGAGAAATTAGTTTCTTTTTGAACCAAAGGGCAAATTGAAAGTAAAACAAACTTTTAAGAGATAAGAATCAGAGATACGGTCTCAGAGAGACAAGAAAGTACAGAGGTCACTGTCCCGTTCACATCAACAGGAACAACACCACCCACACGGTGTTACATGTTGTAACTGATCTGGTCTCTGAAAGCCCAAGACCTAATCACAGAAAGTGAGGGATCCATACTGAGGTGATGAATTAACTATAAAAAACTAGCCAAGCAATTTTAGAAGCAGCTCAAGGTGTAGTGAATAGAATGCTGGGCCTGAAATCACTTCAAATCACTTACTAGCTATGTGGCCTTGGGCAAGTCTGTTAAGCTCTGCTTTCCTTGGTTTCCTTAAATACAAAATGGAGATAATATCACCTACCTCATGGGGTCATTGTGAGGAACAATAAGAGAATATTTGTAAAGCACCTGGCACATAGTAGGTACTATATAAATAATAACCATTCTTAGCTACACTGCAATTCCTTTATGAAATGGGAATTAATCCCTGAGTAAATTAGGAAAGGAGCAATGACATTGGCCAAGAAGTCATTAGTCCTGCCCACAGGTGACTCTTAAAAGGCAGTGGGACAATTCCAGAAGAAATCAGTTTAAGCACACACAAGCAGACACCAGATGTGAGGAGTCACCCACGTCCCTAATAAGCTGGGTAGAATGGAATGGAACAAGATAATGCATGGAACGAGATAAGGGCAGGCTGTAAGAAGTCACATAGAACTGGGAAAACAGATACAGCAAGGGTCAGTTTGAAGAATGGCAGGAGAAATACTGTGTTCCTGGAGCTGCTACCCGCCCCCAGTATAGATACCAAAGCAGTAATTGTGCGACTTCTTTCTATCCTTGGGTTTTGTCATGGGTGCCTAAAGTCTTCTTTTGGGGAGCTGAGGAGAGCTGTTTACCTTTCTTTGTTTTAAATATCTACTTTGTCTCTATAAATTGAATTAGCCACAGGAATTTGCAATTACTGGGACTGCATTTGGGAGAAGAAAGAGGTGGAGGAATAGGAGAGAGACTGATTTTTGCCAGAGCTCTGTCTGACTAGTGACTTGGAGCTAGTCAAATGGAGAATTAAAGATGTCTTTTCTTTTTTAAAATTAAATTTATTTATTTACTTTTAGTTTACAACATTCAGATCCACAATCCCTTGAGTTCCAAACTTTCTCCCCTTCTTTCTCCTCTCCCCTCTCCTTCATGGCAGCATGCAATCCAATATAGGTTCTACAAATACCTTCACATTAAACATTAGTCAAGTTGCAAAGAATTATAACCAATGGAATAAACAGTGAGAAAAAAGGAACAAAACAAAAAAGGGAACTAGCAAGTAGTCTGCTTCAATCTGAATTCAGACTCTAATTGCTTCTCTGGACATGGATATCCCTTTCCCTCATGAGTCTTTTGGAGTTGTCTCATATTGTTGCATTGCTGAGAGGAGCCCAGTCTATCAAAGTTAGTTATCACAGACACAATGTGTCTGTAATTGTGTACAAAGTTCTCCCGGTTCTGCTCTCCTCATTCAGCATCAGTTCATATAAGTCTTTCCAGGTTATTATGAAGTCTGTCTGCTCCTCATTTCTTATAGCACAATAGTATTCCATTACATTCATATACTACAGCTTGCTTACCCATTCCCCAACTGATGGGCGTCCTCTTGATTTCTAATTCTTTGCCACCACAAAGAGAGCTGCTATAAATATTTTTGTACATATAGGTCCTCCTCCCACTTGTATGATCTCTTTGGGATACAGTCTTAGAAGTGGTATTGCTGGGTCAAAGGGTATGCACATTTTTATAACCCTTTGGGCATAGATCCAAATTGCTCTCTAGAATGGTTGGATCAGTTCACAACTCCACCAATAATGCATTAGAGTTTCAATTTTCCCACATCTCCTCCAGCATTTATCATTTTCCTGTTTTGTCATTTTAGTCAATCTGACTGGTGAGATGTGGTACCTCAGAGTTGTTTTGATTTGCATTTCTCTAATCAATAGTAATTCAGAGGGGCGGCTAGGTGGCAAAGTGAATAGAGCACCAGTCCTAGAGTCAGGAGGACCTGAGTTCAAATCTGGCCTCAGACACTTAACATAAAAACTAGCCATGTGACCTTGGGCAAGTCACTTAACCCCAATTGCCCTCCCCCCCAAAAATCAGTGATTTAGAGCACTTTTTCATATGCTTATAGATATCTTTAATTTCTTCCTCTGAAAACTGCCTGTTCATATCTGTTGGCCATTAATCAATTGGGGAATGAGTTGTATTCTTAAAAATTTGACTCAATTCTCTGCATATTTTAGAAATGAGGCCTTTATCAGAGATACTAGTTATAAAAATTCTTTCCCAATTTTCCACTTCCCTCCTAATCTTGGTTATATAGGCTTTGTACAAAACCTTTTCAGTTTAATGTAATCAAAGTTATTCATTTTGTACTTTGTAATGCTCTATATCTCTTGTTTGGTCATAAATTCTTCTCTTCTCCATAAATCTGACAGGTAAACTATTCCTTGCTCTCCTAGCTTGCTTACAGTATCAGCCTTTATACCTAGATCATGCACCCATTTAGACTTTATTTTGGTATATGGTGTAAGACCATATTGGTCTATGCCCTGTTTCTGCCATACTATTTTCCAGTTTTCCCAGCATTTTTTGTCAAATAGTGGGTTCTTAAGATGCCTTTTCTTATGATTTTGCAGGACGGAGAACTAATGTTATCCATGTAAGGAACACAGAAATGTTGCTGAGTGGTTATACGATTCTTATCCCACCCACCCCCACTGCTACAAAAGGGGTTCTGCATGCCTGGAGAACACAGCCTGTCTCCTAAAATTTGGATCCTACTTTGTCTGCCACTAACTGTCCATGCTTCTGCTCTCCAAGCTCCATGTGACTTTTCATGGTCTTGCTTTCTCCAGTTCTGTATATCTCCTATGCAATTTATCAAAATCTGTTTTTTCCCTAACAGAACTTAGGACTGGGCTCACTGGGACTAACTTTTCAGATGGTTGCACTTGCTTTTAAGGGTCATCTGGAGCATGGCCAATCATTTTTGACCAGTTTCATTTCTAATTCAGTTTTAAACTTCATAAAAGCCACATGCCAGTGTTTTAAAGTCACCCTTAACTAAAAGATTCCTAAATACCATAGAAACTCTTCCTGGATCAGCTAGGTGGTACAGTGGAGAAAGCAAAGACCCTGGAATTAGGAAGACCTAAGTTCAAATACAGCCTCAGACACTAACTGGTTTTGTGATCCTGGGCAAGTCACTTGACCCTGTTTGCTTCAATTTCTCATTTGTCAAATAAGCTGGATAAAGAAATGGCAAATCACTCCAGTATCTTTGCCAGAAAACCCCAAATGGATTCACAGAGTGTCAGATACAACAAAACAAATGAACAGAAACTCTGCCTGATGACAGACTATGTTAAGTCTCAGATTTATCTAAATGGAGCAAATGAAAAACAGCAAGGTTTTGAACCCAGTTTTTTTCCCCTGCAACACAGAAAATGCATTCTCAACATATAACATTTATGGGTTCTATTCTTTTAATCTGGCTGAAAGACATTACACTAAAGCCAATTCATGGGTTCAGACATGTCAGGTTTTCAAGTCACTTTAAACTAAATGACTCCTAAATACCATAGAACACGAAATACCAAATACCATAGCCTGATAACAGACTATGTTAGTCTCAGGTTTATTTGAAAGGAGTAAATGAAAAACAGAAACAAAGAGCTACCCAAAGCTTAGTAATGGCATAAAGCTGGTGATTGACCTGCTGTGGGTGAGTGATGGACGATATTATCATGCCCAAGGGGGTCACCAGGCCTGGAGAAAGAACACAAATGGGTCATGTAAGAGATAATAAAAGGTCTTTTAACAAGGCATGAGGGGAAAGTTGACTTATGTGTATTGCTGCCAATGTGTTCTTGGGTGCCAGTTGAAAAGTCTTAGAAATGGGAAATCTTATAGGATTTTAAAGGGGGGGGGCGGTGGGAGGAAGAGAACATTATATATTGCATTCAAAAGTAAATTCTCACACAAGCTTTACTTTCTACCTCAAGTTAAGAAAATTCACCACAAGAATATGAGCCAACACAGACCTTGAGTAAAGAAAATTCATGACAGGAGTATGAGCCAACACAGGCCTTCTAATTCACCAGGGATACAGCTATAAATTGTTCCAGCCCATCTAGAGAAAACAATTTATGTAAGAAAAGTAGCTAAACTATCCATACCCTTTGACCTAGAGATCTTATTTATTGGGACAATGTCCCAAGAATTTTAATGACAAGAACAGACCCAAATATACAAAAATGTTCATCGCATCATTATTTGTCATGATGAAAATCTGGAAATGAAATGTGTGCCTAATGATGGGGAAGTGGCTGAAGATATTATGAGATAAAAATGCAATCACATGTGACTATACTATAAGGAATGACAGACATGAAGAATTCAGAGAAAATTACATGAAATGATGATATAGACCCAATAGAACAGTGCAAACAATGACTACAACAAGGTCAATAAGATTGGTATGGAGAGGCAACAAAACTGCTCAAATCCAGTCATTGTTGTTCAGTCGTGTCTAACTCTTTGTGACCCCATCCACCACAGTGTGCCACACTATCCATGGGGTTTTCATGGCAAAGATACTGGAGCGGTTGTCCATTTCCTTCTCCAACTGATTAAGGCAAACAGGTTAAGTGACTTTCCCAGGGTCACACAGTGTTTAAGACTGAATTTGCACTCAGGTCTTCCTGACTCCAGGCTCAGCTAAGTCATGTAGCTGCCTCCAAAATAGTGGGTTTTTTTCCCTCCTCCTGGTTATTGCTCAGAATAACTGAATTGAATGAAACCCAAAAAGGCTATAGCTCTGTGTAACCACACCCCCTGATTCAAGCAAGGCAAATAGCAGAATTGGGGTGAGAGTGAGTCAATGAATAATCTAGCAAAAATATAATAATAGCCAACGTAATTATACTGTCAAAGTTAAAGGGTATACATCCCTCCTTTGTCTTTAACACTCAATAAACTAATATACTTTTGTTAGGGTTTGTTTGCAGGTTCATTGTGTCAGAACAAAAGAATTTTTTTTTAATTATCAGACAAATCAATAAACACTGACAGTAATTACAGGATATATTAGTTTCTAAAGTTAATGGACTTGTCACATCAATCAACACAAAAAGAGGTCATAGACTCCATAGTCAGCCAAAAACACTGACACTTCATTTGGCTTGATTTCACTTCCTTTTGCTTTAAGTTAGAGAGTAACTCCAGCTTTCACTTGCTGGCCCCTGCTTTAATTATTAATTATTTAGAAGCTATTAAAGCAAAAAGAAAACAATGTCAGGTAGCCTGGTCAACAAAACAGCCAGAGAGGTGGGGGGAGGAGGGAAGTTGTAAAAATTCAAGGATCCCTAAGAGACAGACAATGCCCTCTCACCAAGCTGTGTCAAATAAGGATTAAAATGAATTCATTCTCTCTTTTACTGCATCCGCACTCTCTACCAAAGAAGCAAAACCAGAACCAGGGTGGGGTGACCAGAGCCCTGCACCTAGGTGGCTGGCATCTAGAGACTGCCTTTCTTCCTTGTAATGGTCCTCAAGATGAGAAGTACCATAAAGTTCCCATCCCTCTTCTAAGCCACCAAGGTACTTCCTCCCTCACATTTTCCTTCTCTTTTATATTGCTCAGAGAAAGTGAACTGGAACCAAGAAGGCTGAGGCTCTAGGTAACCACACCCTCTAATGGTTTTAAGCATAGGTTTGGGGTGAGATTGAATCAAAGAAGCAAACTAGCAAAAATAAACTAAGAAATGGATGAATGAATCTTCTTCAAGTAGATAGCAATATAGATTTGGAACTAGATGCAAAGATATGGTCCTGTGAGCCCAATTCCTTCGTCTTACAGATAAGAAAAGTGTGATAGAAAGAAGTCATGATTTGACTAAAAAAAAAAGTATCTGAGGTAAGATTTGAACCCAGTTCTTCCTGACTCCAAATTCATCACCATATTACACCATACTTCAGATAGCTTTTGATTTTACATCACCTATATTTCCATCTCTCTTCCCTCTCCATTCCCAGAGCAGTTCATCTGTTAAAACAAAATTTCTTTTTTTAGCAAAATCAATCAACATATTGGAAAAGTCTGACATTACATGGAATGCTCCACACCTGTGGACCCCGACTCTACCTCCGCAAAGAAGTGGGGAAAGTGTCTTCTCATCTTTTTTCTGGGGCCTAGCTTGGCCATTATAATTTCTCAGTATTCACTTTTTATTGTTTTGCTGCTGTTCTTTCCATTTAAATTGTTGCAAGCATTGTGCATGTTGCTTTCTTGGCTGTGTTTCACTTTTTATCAGTTTATTTAAGTCTCTCTACATTTCTCTATGTTAATGTCTATTATTTTTTAAAGCATAATAATACTCCATTACATTCATGTACAACAATTTGCATAGCCATTCCCCAACGAATAACACTTTTTTCATAATTTATTTATTAATTTTTAGTTTTCAACATTCATTTCCACAAGATAACCAATAGCACTTTTTAAACCAAATTTCTCTTTGTATAGGTAGTACCAACAAAATGAAAAAAAAAATCTGTATAAAGTTAGTATCCTTTGCAGATGTTACCCTTTACGTCTGGGTATATATATGTGTGTGTGTGTGTGTGTGTGTATAATATATATATATGTATGTATATGCACACATACATACATTTTACATCATTCCCAGGATAATTGGACAAAAGAAAGATTTTTTTTAAATATATAATTAATATTAATTGGGTGATACCCATCCCCCAATAGAACCAGTACAAACTTTCCCTAGCAATTTACACTAAAGCAATGTTAAATGGAAATAATTACCTAAGCCATACTACTCATTGTCCTCTGCCGCTTATCAACTGCACAGGACCCTGAACACGTCTCTGTACATATCAGTGCATCTAAAAACAGAAACACTGGAAGTCCATTTCCCTAGAATGGTATCTGAATCCTCTTCCTGTTCCTGTCTATTATGACCCTTCCTCACAAAATATACTCCAAGACAGCACAGGATGCCTGGACAAACATCTTCAAATGACTGAGATGTGGACAAACAAAGATGACATATTGTGGGAACTTGGAGTGATCAAATGTTTATCATGCTTTACATGACAAAACTCGCTAGTTTAAATGTAAATTATTACTGAACAAGTTTAGTTAGCTTACTTGGTGTTCAATGTAAGCTTTTAATATTTTTTGTTTCAAAGGAAAACATAGCCTCTTCTTGGCAGAGATTTGGCAGTTATCTTTCTACCACTTTCTGGTAGGTTATCTTTCTACCACTACCCAAGAACCAGCCAATTTCAAAGCGGAGAGAAGGAGGAAAAGAAGAGAAGAAGGGAAAAAAGAAGGTTGCATTGGAAAGAGAACTGGCTTTGAGGTCAAAGGATCTCCATTCAGATCCCTATGACATGTGTTTCTGTGTGTTACCTAGGGCAGTAGGTCACTCAGCCTCTCTGGGACTCTGTAAAATGAAGGAGGACTCACTATTCAACAAAGACTACTGGGAACACTGGAAAGCAGTTTGGTAGAAAATAGGCTTAGTTCAACATCTCACACCATATATTAATAAACTCCAAATGGACTCGTGACTTACATACAAAAGGTCAAATCACAAGCAAATTACAAGTTAGAAGGAAATCCTTTCACAATTATGAATAGGGTAAGTGTTCCTAACCAAACAAGGGATAGAGAGGATCATGGAAGTTAAACTAGATAGTGTTAATTACATAAAATTTTAAAAGGTTTGCACAAACAAAATCAACACAATTAAAATGAGAAAGAAAACAGAGGACTGGGAAAAATTCTTTCAGTAAATTCCTGTGATAATGGTCTGAGATCCAATATGGACAGTTAAGTGGTGCAATTGGCAGAGTTCTGGGTGTGGAGTCAGGAAGATCTGAGTTCAAATCGACCCTCAGATACTTTCTAGCTGTGTGACCCTGGACAAGTCACTTAGCTCTGTTTATCTCAATTTCCTCATCTGTAAAATGACGTAGAGAAGAAAATGGCAGACCACCCCAGTATCTTTGCCAAGAAAACATCAAATGGGGTCACAAAAGATTGGATATGACTGCAAACTGATTGAATAAACATGGTAGCAGATAAGGAGAATGCGTCCATAGGTAGTTTAGCTAGGCTTTAGCGAAGCATTTGGCAACAATATGCACAAGATGGAGAGTTACAGATTGGACAAGGTGCATTTAGAGAAGCGTAATAACCAAGACTAGGACGGTGATGGTCCTGCTGTTCTCAGCGCTGCTCAGATCACATCTAGAGTATCATGTTTCTTTCTCAATACCACATTGTAGATGGTTAGATTTAGAAGAGGTTGAGTGGCAGGACCCAAAGAGTAGTCATTTATATTTTGAAGCTAATTCAGAAAGATTTTCTCAAAGAAGCGTCCTGGTGACCTGTACTTGACCCTCTCCTGTCTTACATTCGTCAGGCAACAAGCATTGATTAAATCAGTGGAAAGAGCACTGGACCTGGAGTCAGGAAGACTCTAGTTCAAATCAGGCTTCAGGTACGTCCTGCCTGTGAGATCCTGGCCGTGTTACTTAACCTCTCTATGCCTCAGTTTCTTCAACTGTAAAATGGGGGCAATAGAGCTCTTACATCATAGAGTTGTTGTGAGGATAAATGAGATCATATTTGTAAAGGGCTTAGTACAGAGTCTGGTAGGTGGTAGGTGCTTAATGAATCTCTTCCCCTTCCCTACCCATCACCAAGCTAAGTATCAAGAACACAGATGGAAGCAGAAAGAAATACTTTCCCTCAAGGAGCTTGCATCCTAATGGGGGAAGACAACACCTACAGTAAAGCTGAAAAGGAGACCAGTGGAGCATCGTAGATAAATCCCAGAGTGCAGCCTGGGGAGGAATAAAAACATGACTGGTCTGGGCATCCCTCTTAAACAGAAGTTCTGGGAAGAGTGGTCCTATCATTGGGAGACAGAGAAGGTGTAAAAAGTACCTTCCAATGGGAGAATTCCAGGCCTGGAGTGAGCTCCCAAGATGAAGATCATGGGAGAGAAAGTCAGAAGTGAAGCCTAGGGAGGAATAAGGGTCTTCAACTTGACACCAAATCTATTTCTTAGCCAAAGGAATAGAGAGAATGCTTACCAAATATTCCAATCACATGAAACTGGGAGGGTGTAATGTAATGCCAAAAGAAAGGCAACTTCCCAGGTTCAAAATACCAGCATAGGTGCTCTCTATTTTATTCAGTGACAAACCAAGAACAGAGAAGATCAAAACATGACATCATTCAAAATACAGCATTTACTAAGTGTGATTAAATAATCTCCAAGTACTACCCCACCCCAGGATCTTCCAATCATTCAATCAATTACAAAGTCCCTGTTCTAAATACTACTCCACCCCTAGGCTATACCTTAATTAAGTCCACCACAAAACCCCTCTTCTCAAATGGAGATTCGTTTCCAAACATAGGTAAAGTACCTTCATTTGTCAATCACAGAACACAATAAGGTCAAAAGTTCCCCACCCCCAGGATCACAATTGAATCTACCCCAGAGTTACATCAAGTTTAAACACAGCACTTAATACCCAAATGGAGGTCTTTTCTTCATCTTGACAGAGGCAAGTTCTCAGCAATCTTAGTTCCTGGGGAGACAAGGCTTAGCAAGGCCATAAGATACATTGCCAGTCCCTTCATGAATTTATCCTCTGTCTGTAGAACAGTCCTAGAACCCCTGAACACATTAGCAAAGCCCTCTCCCAGGATTTCTGTAAACATACAACAAGAAAATCCTTCTTCAGGGCTTCTGAACCAACAGAAAGGCTCCCAGACCCCTGCAACAACAGCACTGTCCTTCACCAGTGGACAGCATTCTGTCTGCAGGACAGTCTCCAGACCCCTGCAACAACAGTACTGTCCCTCACCAGTGGACAGTATTCACTCTCTGTCTGCAGGACAGTCTCAGGGCTTCTTAGCGAACAGCCAGGTTCCAGGACTTCTTCAACAAAAGGACTGTCTTTCACCAGTGGACAAATCTGGCAAAATAACATCAAAACAGACAGACAAAGTACCAGCAAAACAGCCATGTCTTCTCAGTCCTTGGCAGCTCAGGGGGCAGGTCTCAAAAGTCCAGGGCAATTCAAAGCGGCCACCAGCAATTCTCTTAGTCTCTCTCTCTCCACGAGGTGCTGCTTCCAAAAAGATCTTCCGCCTCTCTCTAGTGTCTCTCCAAATCTACCTCACCAGCTCCTCCCAGTTCAGGACTTTCTTTTCACATCAACAAGCCCATCCCACAGGTGGAATTAACAAACTCTGGGTTTTAACACAATCAATTTGAAAACCAAGCCAATACAAGGGGAATCTTTAAATGCCATTACTATCACAGAGGGTCAGCTAAAACAATGAATGACAGTCACAATTTTAAAAAATCTCAAAAAGTAAGAATGTTGAACGAGGATTAATATGCTAAAATTGATTAGGAATAAATAGTCTCATATTTTGGTTTAAAAAAAGATTTCACAATTACAAGATGGGGTAGATATGGTTAGACAGCAGGTCATCTGCTGAAGATATGTGGGTTTCAGTGTCTTGTGATATCTGTGAGTCAATGTCATGAGAGGTTGAGAGTCATAAAAGCTCATTTGATTTTTTGATGCATTTAGAGAGGCAAGGCACACAACACTGGTAGGGGAGGAGAGAAGGAGAGGAAGGGGAATGGGAGGCCCCACTCTACTCTGCTCAGGCCACACCTGGAGCATAGTGTTCAAATCTTAGTGCCATGTATTAAGAAAGACTGTGATAAGCAGAAGAACATAGAAATAAGATCACCCAAGATGGTAAAGGGCCCATTACTATGAAGCTCCTGCCATCTGAGGTCTAGATGAAGGAATTGGTTGAACAGTCTGTTTAACTTGGAGAAAAAGCTTAATGGAGACATAACAGCCATGCTTAGCTATTTTAAAGGCTGTCCCATGGAAAAGGAATTACACTTGTATTAATTGGTCTCAGAGGACCTAAGGACCTAGGTAGAAGTAGCAAAGAGGTAAATTGAGGCTCAGAGAAGATGCTGCTTCAATCCTCCAAGGTATAACTTTTCTTTATCTTCTTCCCCTCTGAAGTCATTTCCTCTAGATAGAAGCAAAACATAGTCATTAACAGTCAACAAACGTTTATCAAGCACCTACTGTATGCCAGGCATTGTGCTAAGTGCTGAGGATACAAATAAAAGATAGTTCCTGCTCTCAAGGAGCTTCCAATCTAATGGGGGAAGACTAAGAGAAGCTGGGGTGTGGCGGAGTGAGAGGGGAGAGGATAAGGGACTCAAGGCCATGGAAAAGTCAATCAGAGAAGCCCCAAAGTAGTAGAGCCAGGTGACTCAGGATTCCTGTCTGGGTGACTGAGAAATGCAAGCGTTGTCGGTGAAAATGGAGACATTGGGAGTGTGAGGAGGGACCTTGCTGAGTTCAGTTTGGACATCTAGGTGGAAGTGTCCAAAGAGGTATAAGAAAAACACTTCCTAACAATGCAAACTGTTGTTCATCCTTCCAAGAGGACCAACGACATCAATGTCTTGCCTTGAATGTGAACTGGATTTAAGTGAGACAGAGTTGGACAAAGTCATCAGCCCCACTGTCTTCTACAGTCATTAAAGTCCAGTGGTAAGACAAAAGTCAAGATGATTGGTGACTGCTTCAGCCACTTTCATGGCCTTACAACAAATTGTTCAACAATGAAAACTATGCAAATGGACTGCCTCAGGAGAAAATATATTTCCCTTCACTAAAGTCTTGAAGCAAAGGTTGGATGATGACTTGCCATGTATATTGTAGAGAGGATTCTTATTCAGGAAGTGCTTGGACTAGGGAACCTCAGAGTTCCCTTCTACCTCAGAGGTTCCATGACCCTAAGGATTCAAATGGATTCAACAAAATGTATGAAGCACCGAGTGATGCATTAGGCACCAAGATTTCAAGTTTAATAAGGATTTGGCACATAACCAGATCACCTAAGAAGGAGTCACCCATGAAGAGATGCTAGGGGAAGGGAACAAGCAATTATTAAGCACCTACTATTTGCCAGGAACTAGGCTAAGTGCTTTACAAATACTCTCTTATTTGATCCTTACAGCACCCCTAGGAGGTAGGTGTTACTATGATCCCCATTTTACAGATGAAGAAATTAAGACATGGAAAAATTAAGTAACTTGCTCAAGGTCACACAGCTAGAAAGTATCTGAGATCTGATTTGGACTCAGGTCTTCCTGACTTTAAGCTCATCATTCTATTCACTGTCACCTAGTTAGGGTTCCTGCTTCTGGGAGATAGGAAAATTGGAGTATTTCTAGACATTTTGCATTGGTTTACCATGTGGCTGGGCTTAGGCTTTTTCTATTGGTTATTTAGTTGGAATTTTGTGTTTTCAAAGCCACCTGGATATACCAGTCTACCCTCTTTCCTGCATTTACACCAAAGAATTAAGGACTCTTTCATTCACAGATGACACCTAGCAATAAGAGAAGCCTTGAAGGCCACCTCCCTCCCCCCTTAGGTCGTGTAACACCAAGAAATCATTCTGGGGTTTGGGTCTGTTTCCTTTGCCTTTTCAATTCTAGATAGAGGGAGAGAAGTCTATAACCTGGGAGGATGAGTGAAAGGTAATTCAGAGTCCAGAAATCCAGACTGAATGTTGTAGCCAGACTCTCAGAGAAGTTCTAAGAAATAAGGGTCTAGAATGCCTACCCAGCAGGCTTTTTGGACTTGAATTTTGTGAGATTAATGCTCATGAGTGGGATTATGATCCCAAGGTGCTGGGGGGAAATGTTTGTATGTTTGTTCTTGCTAAACTTTTGAATAAATCTTTTGTGAATGCAAATCTGACGTTAAATGATTAAATGGAATTGAGTGCTAGTCACTGACACCTATAAAGAGAAAACGCAACCAATATGGCCTCTGGCGAGGGAAAGAAAAAAGAGATTCTCTCTGTACCATCAGAGTACTAGACAACAGAACCAGGGTTGTGAAAAGTTACAGCTCTGGGCTTCGGGGGTCAAAGAAATCTTGTTACACAAAGAGGAAGAATGACAGTTTCTACCTCCAACAAACTTTACAATCTAATAAGTGCATGAGCTAAGTGAACAGTTGTAACACAGCTAAGAAAAGTATTAAGTGAACATGTCTATGGGGTGTGGAGAGTTTAGCACCTTGGAGGATGGTGACCTCTGAGTCACTTGAGCTGGACCTGGAAAGACAGGAAGAATGTCAACAAACTGAGATGATAGGAAAACCTGGGAGTAAGAATTCAAGGTCCTAGAAGAATGAGGTCTAGAAATAGCCAATAGTCCAGTTCAACTGGAGCTATTGTTGTTTGTCCTTCATTCTTTTTTTTTTTTGGAGGGGAAGGTAAGGCAATTGGAGTTAAGTGACTTGCCTAAGGTCACACAGCTAGGTTTTGTGTTGAGTCTGAGGCCAGATTTGAACTTAGGTCCTCCTGACTCCAGGGCTGGTACCCTATTCACTGTACCATCTAGCTACCCCTGTTCTTCATTCTTGAAGAGGACCATGATATCAAGGCATAGAGTATGTGAAAAAGTGGACTGCTAAACAGGCCTAGGGAAGTGGGCTGCAGTAAAATTTGAGAATACCTCGAGTTCCTGGCTTGGCAGTTTATATCTTATCTAGTAAACAACAGGAAGTCAATGAAGACTTTGGAGTGGTAGAGTGACATAATCAGACTTTTACTTTGTCAGCAGTTCAAAGACCAGCTCACAGAAGAGAAATTGAAGGTAGGGAGATCAGAGTTGGGGGGTCTGGAGAAGTTATTACACTAGTCCAAGTAAAGGAAGTTTGAACTGGTGTGGAGATGAAAGGAAAAGGGAGAGAATAAAAGGAAGAAATATTTTTGAGGTATAATTCACAGGATTCTCCCTTTGGAACTGAGGTATGTGGAAAAAATGATTAAGATGTCCAGCCTGTGTAACTGAGGAAATGCTGATGTTGTTTGTTTGTTTGTTTATTTATTCATTTATTCCTTCATTCATGCATTCATTTATGGAGGGTAATTGGGGTTAAGTAACTTGCCCAAGGTTACACGGCTAGTTTTTTTGTGTGGGTATTAAGTGTCTGAGGCCAGAACCGAACTCAGGTCCCCCTGACTCCTGGGCCTATGCTTTACCACTGTGCCACCTAGCCGCCCCCTGATGTTGTTAATAGAAACCAGGATAGTAGGAGGTAGGGAGATTTAGGGAAGAAGATTTCAGTTGGGACATGTGGAGTCTGAAGGGTTAAAGAGGTGTCTATGTGGAATTGTTCAATACCTTGCTGGTGATAGAGAACTGGAATTCAGTTTTAGATCAGGGTTAAAGATATAAATTTCAGTATCATCTGCATGGGAATGATCATTAAAGTCATTCAATTGTCAGGGGAGAGTATTGAGAGAGAAGTGAGTCAGTGACAGAGTCTTGGAAGATAACATTTAGCAAGTGCAAATGCCATAATTGAAGGAACCTAAAAGAGGTCTCTGGGAAGGAACCAGGAGAAAGTTAACCAGGAGAAGTTAAGGGAGGAGAAAAGAAAATCAAGAAGGAGGTAGTCAACCATGCCAAGAAAGATGCAGACTGAAGAAAAAAAATACCATTGAATTTTGCAATTAGGATGTCATTTGGGACCTTAGAAAGAATTGTTTCAGTTGAGTGATGAGCAGATTCCAGTTTGCCATGATGAGTATTTAGAAAGGAGGCAGAAACTTTAATGCTTTTTTTAGAGACCAAGAAGATGACAATGTGAGGGGACAGCAAAGACAAGGAAAGGCCTTTCCAAGGGACTTTTTTGTTAGTTCTATAATACCCTACCTGCCCCATGCCACTGTGTCAGAATAGGGACTCTCAGAGCATGGTTATGAAACAAGGGATAGGGACTGGTAAAGAAGGGATTGAAGCTTGAGAAGAGAAAACTTTGGGGAATACACAATAGTTGTATTTGAAGGGTTATTGTTTTCAAAATCATTTAGATCAGGGTGGGGAACCTGCTGAAATTTTGATTCAGTCAAAGGTCCTGGTTCTCCATCCCTGGTTTAGATACATATACTGCTTGGCCCAAGGGGCAAAAAGTAGAAGTTTCAATGGGTCAGATTTAGGTTCCAATGCTAGGAAAAAAATTTACTAACAATTTGAGCTACTCAAAAAAGAGCTACTCTGTAGAGGGGCTACAAGAGGAACATATGCTACACACCTCAAGATGTGGGTCTCTGGCCTTTGGCCAGGAATTAGCCTCCAAGCTTCTCTGTTTTTAGAGGTCACTGTCTGAAGAGAGATTCCCTCCTGATCACTC
Source organism: Petaurus breviceps papuanus (assembly GCF_028583685.1). Taxonomy (NCBI): domain Eukaryota; kingdom Metazoa; phylum Chordata; class Mammalia; order Diprotodontia; family Petauridae; genus Petaurus; species Petaurus breviceps. The sequence continues at coordinate 16,005,831 of NW_027185903.1, forward strand.
TTCTCTCCAACCCTTCTTGACAATGTCTACCCTGATTCTCAGCTTGGACTTTGGGGACTGTCCTCCACAAAAGAAGGCAACTGAAGGCTACCACAGCCACCTGCATTTCATCAATGACAATGGCAAATACAGAGGAATCTTAAGCAGAAACAGATGCAGGTCCCTGCAAGGCCTTTGTGATCAGAGCATTCTAAACTCCAAAATAAAGGGGAAAACCTTTAGCACAAACAGTAAACAGAAACTTCATCCCCTCCCTGAACCTATAGGGGAGACACCCAGTCAGAAAAATGGAATTGAAAAGCCCTTGAGTAGGAAAGCATAAACAGGGTATCAGTTCAGCATCAGTATCTCCTGTCAGAGTTCCAGAGTGGCATCCATCCCCTTCCACCTGCCCTAACCCTCCCACCTGCACCAGAGAAGGGCTGCAAAAAGAAGATGGTGGCTCTTGATTGTGAGATGGTGGGTGCAGGGCCTAAAGGCCATACCAGTTCTTTAGCCCAATGTAGCATTGTAAGTTACTGTAGTGACATGCTATATGATAAATACATTCGTCTTCCCTGCAAAATTGTGAACTACCAGACCAAGTAGATAAGTATCAAGAAGGACCATATGGTTAATGCCACCCTTTTCAAGGCAGTTCAGAAAGAGATCTTGAAGATATTCCTTGGCAAGATTGTAGTGGGCCACACTATCCACAATGACTTCAAAGTCCTCTATTACTGTCACCCCAAGTCCCTTACTTGAGACACTTCCAGAATCCCTATGCGTAATTACCTGGCTGGCTTCTCTGAGAATGAGTCAATTTCTCTGAAGCATTTGACCAAGCAGCTGCTCCACCAGGACATTCAGGTAGGGAAGAGTGGGCATTCTTCAGCTGAAGATGTCAGGGCAACCATGGACCTCTACAAGTTGGTGGAAGTTGAGTGGGAGCAACAGCTGGTCCAGTCTCCTCCCTCTCAGGAATAGGGAAGGTAGGATTGTGGGACTGGTAGCCATTGCAGACTGAGAGTATCAAGCCATCAACTGAGAGGAAACAGCTACCCCAGGAAGAACAGACTATCCAATCAGCTCGAGACAGGCTGGAGCTGTTGGGAAGTGAGTCTACCCCAGACCCAATCTCTACAACCATAAACCACCGTAATTTTTATCACAGTTGTTATGTCCTAATTATCTAGAGTATTTCCCCTCTCAGTTCCAGTGAAAGGGTGGGGCAAGGGGAAGCGCCCTACATTGAAAGTCAACCTTGCTGCCCACCCCTTAGCATTGGAGTTTTAGGCTAGTCACAAGTCCCAGCATGCTTTGCTTCAGCCAAGCATCTTGGCTAATGGGACAGTGCTGGAATGTGTAGTTTCCCCAGATCTTCCCTAAATTGTTATGGCTGTGATTAAGTCCCAAAATACCATCAGTCAGTACCACTTTTAGCCCAGAACCCTCTTCTCCCCATCCTTGATACCTGAAGGAGCCACCTCTGATTATCAGTTGATGCCCTGTTTTTTCACTGAGTAGTGGGAAGCAAGATAATCAACTTTTTCATGGTTACATTTTTTTAAAAAAAAAATATCCTCTCTCCTAAGGGGAAAGGGATATTTATTTGAGTCCCAGGTGTCTGCTGAGAAAGCATTTATGTTTCCAATGCTCCCTCCTGCATATTAAGTGAAGCCTCTAAATGGCCAAGTTACTTATTACCTTGTAAATTCACAAAGGAATTTTTATAAAGGAAGAAGATCTTTTGCTTATTAAAAATGAAAAAGAGCTACTAATAATTAGCAGCCTTAGGAAGATTATCATGAGGAAAGCACTTTGTGGACCTTAGAGTGCTACTTGTGAATCATTTTAAATTTAATTTCCATTAGAGAATAGAGAAAATAATGAATCACTTGTATCTCCACAATCTGAAGTAAATTAATAAAAACATCCCACTATCAGTGAGAAAGACGATGGGTAAATTAATCAATCAGGAAACATTAATTGTCTACTGTGAAGAATTCAACATGACTGAAAAAAATGACTGAACTCAAAAACAAAATGTGCCATATGAACTTTCCAGTGTTCTTATACTTTCTTTCCCATTCTCCCAAACATACTGTGTGGCCTCCTTTCTGTTCCTCAATCTCTAGCTCCAAGCATTTTCCCTGGCTGTATCTCAGGCCTGGAATTATCTTCCTCTTCACCTCCAACTCCTAGCTTCCCTGACTTCAAGTCTTAGCTAAAGAAAGTCTCACTTTTTTCTAGGTTTCTTCAAGAAACCTTATTCATCCCCCCCTTAATCTCAACACTTTCCCTCAAAGACTCTGCCAGTTACACTTCCTATAAATGGCTGTATAGGAGTAGGTAATGGGATTTCTGTAGGAGCAATGATCTTTGCATCAGAAAGGGGTTAAAAGGCTTAAAATCCCACTCTTGCCATTTACTAGCTATGTAATTTGAGCAATTCACTCTAAGGTCTCACTTTTCTTATCTGTAAAATGAGCCAGTTGGACTAGAAGACCTGGAAGCACCCTTCTGGGTTTGACAACCTGCAATCTCACCAAAGGTAGAAAAAGGAAGAGAAGGAAAACTTGATGGCTAGAGCCTGTTGTTTGTGGGACAGTGTTTGGTTGTCTCTTGGACCAAAAAGGAGGCTGCTTGTGAATAAGCAAGAACATCCTTAGCACATGATTTACCCAACTGCATGAAACGGGCAACATGTTTCCTATTAAGTAAAATGGTCCGTTCCACTAACTTTGCCTAAAAATCATTAAAAGGGCTTCTTTTAATCAAAACCTTCCCTTTCTTTAAAGTACACTTCTTTTCAGCCTCATCCTTTTGGCTTAAAACACACACAAACACACACCTTTATAAACTGAGCCCTGTTTCCCTTGCCCCAACATGTTCTTTGTCACGAAGAGTCATGGGCGAAGGTCTTGGACCTATGGTCCAGAAGTACATTTTTTTTTTTTTTACTTCTTTGTCTTTCCAAGCAGAGCCATAGGGTCACAAAGTACATACAGGCTGAGCCCCAGAAAACAAAGTGGCCAGGCGTTGATTCCAAGCGGGGGCGGGACAGAAAGGTCTTGATTGATTTTTTCCCTTACTTGACTGCAGCTGGCTCAGTCCTGGCGTCAGGGGCAGGGGGCCTCCTGGGGGCAGGAAAGAGGAGGGCAGATAGGAGACGTGACCCCTCCAGCAGCGGGGCTCTAACAAGCAGCAGCAGCAAGCGGGGAGCGGGAAAGCGGAACAGAAAAGGGCCTCAGACTGCGGGGTGAGCAAGACACTAGATGCGCCTTCTTCTTCCTATCGCAGTAAAGCCTGGAGAAACAGCCCAGGGGGAGCCAGCGGGCAGTGAAGGAAGGACATGAAAATAGCGGAGGAGGCTGAGACAGCCTGGGGTCTCCAAGGACTACGAAAGCCAACTGCCCCCCTGAGTGGTCCCCACACCTCCAATCAGCGCAGCCCCACTGAGGCCGGAGAGCAGCGCTACTCACTCACCCTTTCTCCAGGACCCGCCCAAGCTGCGTGGGGGAAGGGGGTGCGTCCTTGGGACAGACCCTCGAATCTGATCGACAGACCAACATCCTGTCAGAGAGGCAAAGGAAAGCGGGAGCGGACACAAAGCAGGCCGAGGGGTTTGCTAGGCTGAGAAGCCCCCTGGGCTCCCTGCCCTCTCCCAGCCTTCCTTCTGCAACTGACCCAGAGTCGACCTAGGAGTTCATCTCCTCTCCTTCTTGGGCTGCCGAAGAAGAAAGAGAGTCGCACCACCGGCGGACAAAGCGGCAGCAGCAGCAAGGGAGAGCGGGGAAGGAAACGGGTCCCGCTGTGGACAATGGGGCTGCGTCTCCTCCTGCTCGCCTGCTTGGGATTCAATTTGTTCGGCTCCCTGCTGTGCACCCGGACCTCAGCGCATCCTTTAGGTAAGAGCCTCCAGTCTGTCCCTCCTTCCCTCATCCCAGACTTGTGTGGGGATGAATGGGCCATCAAGGGGGTAAGGGGAACCCGGGGGGGAGTGGGGCTGGTCGGGCAATTCACACCTGGGCTTTAATAAATGGGCGAGACTGGGCTCAATCGGCCGTGGACCCCGCCCTGCGCTCAAAAAGTGTCAGGGAGAACCCAGCATCGGCTCTGAGATTTGGTGAGCTTGCCTTCGAATCGTGCCCTGGGGCAATGAATGAGCAGGTGCTCTTTGTATTCTGGAGAGAAGCAGATGGTACTGGAGCTGATGTAGGATTTGGGGGACAGTTCACAGTTTCCTGGGGTGGGTTAAGATGGCACTTCTCACAGTACATTGTCTTGACACTTTGCAGTTAGTCCCCAAACCACACATAAGGAAAGTGTTGCAAAATGCTTTATAATTATGACACCTAAGCTTTAAGGGCTTCCAAAGCTCTTTTTATACATTATCTCAGAGCTTCACAACAATGCTGCGAGATATTTCTATTTTACAGATAAGGAAACTGAGGCTCAGAATAGCTAAATAATTTGCCCACCGCTAAGTGTGACCTGGGTCGAATTTGAATCTAGGTCTTCCTGACTACAAGTCCAACACTCAGTCATCTAAGACAAGCTGCCTACCAAATGAGCTCATTAGTCTGAATTAAGGTTCCTGATTAGTTTTGTTGTTGTTTAACCCCTTCCCGTTTTCAGATGAGGGAAAATACAAAGAAAAAAGCCCTTGTAACTTACCACGATTAGGTAGTAAATGTCTCCTGATCCATCGACAAGTTTGCATTGGATACTGTACTATGTGTTAAGTCCTGTTATATCAAGACAAAAATGAGAGTCACTGCTCCCAAGAAATGACAAGGACAGAGCCTCTTTCTATTCTGCTAACTAGAAATGACTTTCCTACAGTAGAAAAAAGTATTTATTCTAAAAAATTGGTTTCTCTCATACTCTCAAATCAAAAGTTTCAGAATTTCTTCCCCATTTTTTAGTCTTCTGTAGGAAGGAGTCGTTTTAACTTCCGTCATTTCCTTTACCTAAGAGAATAGCTTTCCCATCAGCAAATTGTTTTCAGGCAACTGGTTACTTTTGCTGGGTGGGGCAGTGGGAGCCAATTCTTAATCTTTTAAATTTTATAGATGTTCAGGGGTGTTTTTAGACTTTAGAGGCTGCCCATAGGAATGTAGTTATATAATAATTAGGTTCATAATACAGTGGATTGAAACTATGGAATAGAATTGCTATACTTTTTTTTCCATTCAGAGAGGCTGACAGGATCAACAAAATAGTAAAAATGGGTGCACTCTGAAATTATTCACAATGGTATAGACATACAAAAGTTAAAATGTAACAGAGGAAGTTTTTTTCCACATGTGTTTTGTGTGGAGCTTGAAGAGAAATTCATAGTAAATTTTGTCATTCAGGGGCCTAATATTTTTACACCTAAAACTTATATGTAAAAAAAATCCTGAAATAACCACACTGCTATAAAACAAAGCATAAAAGAATTTTGTGCCTAAGAGGTATATTAAAGTTTGTTTGTGTATGCCAGCCATCTTCTTGGTCTTGTAAGCTCCCTCTACTACTGTACATTCTAAGGATCACATCACTAAGAATCACACTATGGTTGTACACAAAGACGAAGGACATACTTGTTTGTACAACAACAGAATTGAACAGAATTGGGTAAGAGGTACCAAAAGGTAACTGTCCTATTTTTTTTTTACCAATTGGGAAAGATGTCAATTAATCCTTGGGATAATTCTAGAATGATTTATTAAACAAACTTAGACAAATTCTAAGAAAGAAAACAATGATTACTAGGAAGCAGTATCGATTCACTAAGACCAAGTCATACTCAACCCATTTCCCTTTTTCGATAAGATTACTAAACTGTATGAACAGGAGAATGCCATTGTGTAGCATATTTTGATTTCATCAAGTCATATTTTTTTTTATTAAGCAATCAGGGTTAAGTAACTTGCTCAAGGTTACACGGCCAGTTATTTCTGGGCCTGGTGCTGAGTGTCTGAGCCCGGGATTCGATCTCCAGGTCGTCCCAACACTGGAGCCGGTGCTCTTACTCGCTGAACCACCTGGCGGCCCCAAAGCAATTGGGGTTAAGTAACTTGCTCAATATGAATTGTTACACGGCCAGTTATTTCTGGGTGTGGTGCTGAGTGTCTGAGCCCGGGATTCGATCTCCAGGTTGTTCTGACACTGAAGCCGGTACTCTTACTCACTGTGCTACCTGGCAGCCCCTCATCAAGTCATTTGACACAGAGTTTAATCCTATCCTCATGAGGAAGATGAGGAAATGTAAATGGATGGTAATTAAATCAACTTATAACTGGTGAAACAACCGTGCTGAAACGATGTTGATTCATGGAATATTGACTTGATAGTGGACCACTAGGTTTTATCCTCACTTAACACTTTAACCAGTGACTTGAGTGAAAATATAGAAGGCATGCAAATGAATTTTGTCAGTGGAATAGAATCAAAAGGGATAGAGTGCTAATATTTTGAATGGTAGACTCAAGATTCAAAACATTTTTTGATTGGCTACAAGTATGAACTGAAAAGAATAAAATTAAGCTTAGTAAGAATATATGTAGGGGCTGCCAGGTAGCACAGCGAGTAAGAGCACCAGCTCCAGTGTCATGATGACCTGGGGATCAAATCCAGGCTCAGATACTTAGCACCACACCCAGAAAATAACTGGCCGTGTAACCTTGAGCAAGTTACTTAACCCCGATTGCTTAAAAAAAATAAATAAAAAAATATATGTAAAATCTGGCACAGGTTAAAAATCAAATTCACAATTACAGGATGGTGGGTACCTTGCCAACAGAAGTTCAAGTGAAGGGGTTGTAGAATTACTTTAATGCAAGCTTAATGAACCAAAAGTGTGACCCCAAAAAAGTTAATGCAACCTTTGACTGAAGAACATGGCAGATGACAAATAGCAGAGTGAACTCTGGCTCAGAAGAGAGAAAATTTGTAGGGGGTGGAGAGATTTTAGCTGGATTAAAGTAGTGAGATATAGAAAAGGGATTGGATATATGTTGCTAGCTTTCAGAAGCTGGAATAAAAACCACTTCATATAATTTATAGAGAGGCAGATCTTCATCAAATACAAGGTAACAATTAGAGTTTAGTTTAGTTTACTGAGTATAGAATCTCCTTAAGAGGAAAAGTTGAATTAGAGGATGAATAACTTCAGTCAGTTATGTTGTTATGGAAAATAGGGGAATTCATATAATTGGGTGAAAAGCTGAGTTAGGGGATATTAGTTAAGTTGTTTTTCAGATGTGTCTACCTCTGACTCCATTTGGGGTTTTCTAGGCAGATAGTGGAGTGGTCTGCCATTTCCTTCTCTAACTCATTTTACAGATAAGGAAACTGAAGCAGACAAGGTAAAGTGACTTGCCCAAACAGTGTTTGAGGCCACATTTGAATTCAGGAGGATGAATCCTTCTGAGTATATAATATCTATTTACTATATATATAACACACATAGTATACATAATGTGATATTATATAGATTATTTCATAATTAAATATTAATTCATCTAAGAGTCAAGGCAACAAGCATTTAAGTGCTTACTGTGTGTCAGGCACTATGCTAAGTGCTGGGGAAACAAATAGAAGCAAAAAACAAAATTCCGGTCTTCAAGGAGCTTACATTCTAATGCAGAAACATAACAGATTAAAAAAGCTGAAAAATGGAGAGGGATAGCTAAACAAATTCCTGAACTAGTGGTAGCTTTTTGTCAATATACATTTTCTCAAGCATCAGAGACGAATAGCATAACTTCTATGGAAAGAAAGTCTCTGTACTCAAAAAGGTTGATATTTATTGGTTGTTGAAGCTTAAGGAAAAAAAAATAATCAAGGGGTGACCAACCCTCTGAAGAGGAGCTTCTTCAAAGCCTGGTCCTTGGACAGTCATAGCAATGGACCTGTGCTTGGAGCCCTTCCAGTTTGGTAGGACCTGCCAGGGTTTGTGCTCTATGGAACCAGAGTGACCTCCATGGCATGATGAGGCAATGGAGTAGGACCATTTAGTAGAGGAACATTGCCATGCCTGAAATTCTTCCATTCGGTGTCACTTCCTGGATGTTGTGTGACATTGTCTCAAGAAGGCCACTTTTAAAATGTGAATTCAAGTTCCTTTTATATTTTTTAAAATGTATAGCTCATGGGGGCCGCTAGGTGGCGCAATGAATAGAGCACTGGCCCTGGAGTCAGGAGGACCTGAGTTCAAATCCGGCCTCAGACACTTAACACAAAAACTAGCTGTGTGACCTTGGGCAAGTCACTTAACCCCAATTGCCCTCTAAAAAGCAAAAAATAAGTATAGCTCAGACTATTGTAATTATAGCAATAACTTGTAAATGACATCTAAAAGTATATCTAATAAAATTTCTGACTAGCACAATGAACAATTGTATAAAACATATTCTTATATCAGATTCTATGACAAATGAAAAATGGCCATAGTAGATAAGAAGGTAAACTGTGTCCTATAAGGAATATAATGGAAGAGTATATTAACATATATTAATATTAATGATATATTATGAATACATTAATGGAAGAATATTAATTTTTCTCTAATTAATGGAAGACTACATTAATATATAATTAATTATAAATAATTAAAACAAAAAGAAATACTTTGTATTTAAAGACTGTCTAAAAAGACTTTTAAACTTTAAAAATAAAATTTTATTTTGTAACAATCAATATTTATTTTATCTCCCTTTCAACTACCATTTAAAAAAATACAAAACACTTAAAACAAATATGCATAGTCAGACAAAACAAATTCATTGACCATATCCAAAAATATATATCTCATTCTGCACCCTGAGTCCATCACCTGTTTTTCAGGAGATAGGCAACATATTGTCCACTAGGATTATAGTTGATCATTTCAAGGATCAGTTTTCAATATTTTCCCAGTTGTTTGCTATTGTATGAATTATCTTGGGAATTCTCCTGCTTTTGCTCAATTTACTCTCCATTAGTTCACACAAGTCTTCCCAAGTTTCACTGGAATTGTCCCTTTCATTATCTCTTATGGCACAATAGTATTCCACTATATTCATATGCCATTATTTGTTCAACCATTCCCCAACTGATGAGCACCCTCTCTTGTTTTTTTTTTCTGCTATAAAAAGTGTTACTATAAATACTTTGGTACATATTGGTCATTTTCCTCTTTCTTTGACATCTTTGGGGTATAGGCCTAGTAAGGTTTTATTACTGGGTCAAAGGGTAATTAGAGTTTGGTAACTTTTTAAACATAATTCTGAATTGCTTTCCAGAATGACTATACCTATCCACAGCTCCACCAACAATGCATTAATTTTTCCCCACAGTTTCTCCACAGTCACTCCAGCATTTGTCACTTTCCTTTTTTGTTGACTTTTCCAATCTGAGAGGTATAAAATAAATGTTTAGAGTTGTTTTAATTTGTATTTCCCTAATTATTAGTGATTTGGAAACCACCTCACCCATATAGTATTGATAACTTGGGTTTCTTCTTTAGAAAACTCCCTGTTGCAAAACCTTTAACCTTGCATCAACGGGGTTAAAGGCTCTCTACTGATTATGTTTATCACAAATGCACCTCAGTTATTAAAGTTTAATAATTATGCATGTAAAAAATTAAGAGCTAAATGATCTTATGCTATGAGCAGGGGCTGGAAAAAGGCCCTGGGGAAAAGGTCACTGGAGTCAGAGGACTTAGGTTCATATCTTTCCTCTGTTGTTTGCTATGTGTTGTTACCCTGCACAAGTGACTTAACCTTCCTAGGTCTGAGTTTCCTCATCTGTAAAATGAGAAGGTTGGACTCTGAGCTCCCTTCCACCTCCAGAGCTGTGATCCTATGAACTTGTTAGTACATATTGTTGTAATGAGGTAACATCATGTGTTCAGAGTCGCACTTTGAGTTTCAACTCAAATACTTACAAGCTACTTTGACCATAGGCAATTCATGTAATCATTCTGACCTTAGTTTCCTCATCTGTAAAATGGACATAATAATATTTGTCATCCCTCTTTCATGAAACTTTTGTAAGTAAAGTGTTTCGTAAGCATTAAAGCATTTTGTATGTTTGAATTGTTGATAGTTACAGAATTTATTAGTTACAGAGGCTGTTAACTTGGTTGAAAAGCTTTGAGTAAGATCCTAAGGGGATGTAATTCAGGACTAATAACATCTGATAAGAATTGAAAGAAGGGGACATCTAGGCAGCAGACAGAGATTAAGTGACTTGGCCAGGGTGACACAACTAGTAAGTGTCTGAGTCGAATTTGAATTCGGCTCTTTCTGATTCCAAGTACAGGCCCATACTTGAATCTCCTCCAGACTGACAGAAACCATAGCAACTTGTGTTGTACTGTCATAGCCTTTGAGAACTCAGGGTCAGAAACTTCTATAACACTGAGGAATGATCTTAATTAAATAAAAGTGGAAATCTGGGGAACAATTAAAAGAAAGACAGAAGACTGAAGTTAGTGGTACAAAACAGGGGGAATTATGGTGGTCATTTGAGAACCAATTAAGAGAAGCTTAGAGGGGCACATCACTACAATGGCCACAAAGCAAGGAGTTATTTTGGCCACCATAATTTTTGAAGATTCTATTTGATGATTATCTATGGGCCCTTGAAAGAGTACGTAACGTGTGTTAAGGCAGCAGAGAATTTTTGTTTGCTTATTTCCCTTATTTCTATCCTCTTTATTATAATAACTCAAAGGTGACTTTTTTCCCTCACAACCTATGAGGTTCCTAATGAAAGCATTATTAACAACACTTTGAAAACGAGGAAACTAAGATACAGAGAAAGGGAGTCAGTGTCACAACAGCTAGGAAGATTCAAACTCAGGCCTTCTGATTCAAAAAACTGTTGGTCAGTCAATAAGCATTTACTAAACACCCACTATGTGCTAGTCACTGTGCTAAGTGCTAGAGACACAAAGACAGGGAAAAATCATGGTCTCTGGTCTAGGGAAGCTCACCTTAGGGGGAGGGAGACAACATCACACTGGTCTTGTATTTTATTTAGCTTGTTTCCCATTTTCTCTACTAATGTCACTCTACTCTTTCTTTTGTTTGTTTTCCCTCTCTGAGGGCTGAATTATTCATTGGCATGTGCTCAACTTCAAAATTTCCCTCACTGTTCTTGATGAAAAAATTATGTAGCTCCCCAATTTAGATGAATAAATCAGCTTAGTCACATGCCCATCCTTGAACAAATGGGCAGGTTAATTAACATGGAAGACAAGTATGAGAAATAATGCCGTTAATTTACTATGGGATAGAAACCACAAGCTTCTAATCTCAAAAAAAACCACCTTAAAAATACTGATCACTTTCCTTTTTTTGTTAACTTTGTCAATCTGTCAGGTATGAAGTAGAAGTCTAGAGCTGTTTTAATTTGCATTTCCCTAATTATTAGTGATTTGGAGCATTTTTCCCCCCAAAAAAGCTATTGATAGTTCAGGTTTTTTCCTTAGAACACTACTTGTTACATAACCTGTGACCAGGCATCAGTTGGGGGTTAAAGGTTCTCTACTGATTATATTTTTCACAATTGCAACCTCAGTTATTAAAGTTTAATGATTATGCATTTAAAAGATTAAGAACTACATGATCTTATTTTGTGTGTGCAGGGGCTGGAACAAGCCTGAACATTTCTGTGGTTCTTTTTTTTTTTTTGAGGGGGAAGGCAAGGCAGTTGGGGTTAAGTGACTTGCCCAAGTAAGTGTGTCAAGTATCTGAGGCCAAATTTGAACTCAGGTCCTCCTGACTCCAGGGCCAGCGCTCTATTCACTATGCCACCTAACTGCTCCTGTGTCTCTTTAAAGAAGCTGTCATTTCTTTAGAAGTATATGTGACTAAGTAAAGAGTCATATTTCATATTCTTAATTTCTAGTGACAAGCAGATGAGGCTTTATCTGATTTGGGCTTAATGAACCAACCAAATATATCTCCTACTTTCCTTTGACCATTTGGAAAATGTTCCTGTTATTTTCTTCACTTCTACATCTTCCTCAGCTTTATTTCTCCTTTTCATAAAAAAAACAATTACTTATTTTTATATGTATTTACAAGCTGTCCCTTTTACTATCTCTCCCTCCCAACTTAACAACAAAAACAAAAGTAAAGACAAAAACAAAAGTAAAGACAAAACATAAAACAAAAAAAGTCAAAAACAAAAATAAAACCTTAAATATACATGGTCCCATTTTGTCCATGCCTGAAAATGTATATTTTTTTCTGTGCATTTTAAGTCAATCCCTAGTCTAGAAGGAGGTGAATGATGTGTTTTCTCTTTAGCCTTCTGAACTCCTGGTTTATCATTGCATCAGAGTTCTAAAGTCTTTCAAAGTTGTTTTTTTTTTCTATAATACTGATTGTATTAAATTTTGATGCAGTATCTGGATTTTTATATCTAGATATCAGTTCCTAGTTCTGCTTACTTTACTCTGAATCAGTCCATAGAAGTCTTCCCAGTTTCCTCTGAAAATGTCCATTTTGTCATTTCTTATGTCACAATAATATTCATTTACATTCATGTATCATTATTTGGCTAGCCTTTCCCCAATAGGAGGGCATCCCCTTATTTTCCATTTTTTGCTACTACCAAAAGAGCTCCTATAGATATTTTTGTACATCTATATCCTTTCCCTCTTTCTTTGATCTCTTTGAGGAATAGGTATAGCAATGGTATTGTCCTTTATTTCTTCATCTTTTTTCTTCCTCCTGAGCTGGGTGAATTTTAATCATAGAAAAATGTGGAGCAAAAATTAACTAGTTGTCCTTTGTTGGAAAGTGACTAGAAACTGAAGCCTTTGCTTGGACGTTGATCCCCAGAGAATAATTCCAAAAGAATAGAATCACATTGTATCAGAATTGAGAATGATTCATTGTGGAAAGCCAATGAGTCATAAATTTAAAAATGGAACCTCAAAAGATCATCCAGCCCACTCCTTTATTTCTAGGCAAGATACTATCTAAATCAGAAAAAATTGTTACCTACCCTAATACTTAACAAAAAATAAAAAACAGAGCACCTGCCCTGGAGTCAGGAGGACCTGAGTTCAAATGTGGCCTCAGACACTTAACATAAAAATTAGCCATGTGACCTTGGGCAAGTCACTTAACCCCAATTGCCCTCCAAAAAAAGTTTAAAAAAAATCCTCTAGAGAAACAGATTTCATAACTTCTAGTAGAAGGTATTAAATAATGCTTTCATTCAATAGAGGTCTGTTGCCTTTCAGAGATACCTCTGCATCTGAGGTTTGAGTCAGAATTTTGAGAACTTGACGACAAAAGAGATGAAGATAAAGAAAACTTTTACCAACTTAATAGACTATTTCTACTTGACCTTTAAAATAACTTAGAACAGTCCTTTTATTAGAAATTTACCAAGAACAAGATACATACTGTAACTTAACTTTTGGCCCAGAGGCCTTGGGCTGGTTTGTGAAGCCTTGTATGAGCTCGAACAGACTTGCTCTTTCATTGCATAGACACAAAAATACTGTTGCTGATCTTTATATTCAGCCCTTGGCTATAAGGAAAGACAACACCTTAGGTAAGTATTTAATCAAGGAATTTTGAATTCTTCCTGGAAATTAGAGAATGGCTTGATATAATAACAAATTGTTTTAATGGTATTGTGTTTCTGTTGTAAATGTTCCAGCTTCAAGGAAACCTGGTCCAAGGAAGATTCCCTTAAGAATAAATTTTTTTGCAGAAGATGTCCTTGAAAATAAAAATTCTGTGCATGCTATTGACAGAGTAGTAAATATAGAATAAAATTTTATGACAGCATCTTTTCTTTTCTAGATCTGGTGATGGTTTAGAGGAAGCTTAATTATGGTTGACAGCTTTGAAATTGTTTTGTTCTTACGCAGTATACCGATTAATACATATGAGTATATAGTATGTGGGTGTTGGTGTGTACGCATGGTCCCACATGCGCTTTCAGTTCTCTGTCTTTCAAAAGTTGTTAGTTTGGCCAGCCTCCCAGGTCTAATGGGAAGACAAACTGTATGTCTTGTGTCTTACTCTTTAGCGTCCACCCAAGTCAGACATTTTTATTTTATTACGTCATCATGGAATGTGAGCTTCAGCTTTCATTCACCCTTCTCTTTCAACTCACACAGAGACTCATAATGCCTTTGAGTAACCTCAGATCTCAGGCTGACAGAATGTGATACTAGTCCTCATAAATTATAAACCTGGTCAGAGGAAGTACGTAAGGTACAAGACAAAATGGAGTGAATAGTTTTTTTAGAGACATGGAAGTTTATTTTAATTTTGTCCCTAAGAAGACAAAAGTTAACTCACAATTTTCAACTTTTCCAGGCATGCCGAATAAATACTTAATAAATCCATGTATAAAATCAAATCAATAAAAACTTTTTGACTTCCCCTGACTATAAAATAAGCCTCTCAACATCCTGAAAAATAATTTATGGGTAAGGGAAAAAATATTCAGTATGAATGAATGAGCAAAAAGGCATTTATTAACAATTTATTATTAATTAAATAATTATTTACCTTGTGCCAGGCACTTTGCTATACGCTGGAGATGAAAATACAAAAAAATGAAGTCAGTATCTGCCCTCAAAGAGCTTACATTCTAATGAGGAAAGGGGATAACACATCTAAGGGAGTAGTGGTCAGGGTTGTGGTTTGGAAAGCTACAGGGATGAAGAGTAGAGCCATTGGGGAGTAGACTGCTTCTCCCAAGAGCAGTGATGGAGTTGACTTGGGTGTAGCTTCAGAGGTATAAAGGGGAGGAGTGATAGGGGGCATGGTGGTTGTGAAGGAGGTATCCAGGGAATATAGTATGTAGCTGGAGCTCAGTCCTAGATATATTATGGGTGCTTGGGGCAATCACCAGTCAGGAGAGTGAGGCCCCACAGGGAGAATACAGGGGAAAAAAGGTCAAGTTCTACAGTTGGGTCTCTGATCTGGGCAGTATGGTGACTAAGGAATAGATAGAGGGGCATGAAGCGAAGTTATAACTTCACAGCACTTGATAGTGTACAAAAGGTTGAGTTGAGAGTATGAGAATAGGTAAAAGGAGATAGAGGGGCAACATCACATCTCTTACCTCATCCCTAATACACACAATAAATCAAAGGGGCAGTTTTCTTCGCCACCCCCACCCCCAGACAAACTCACCATAGACTAATCCCTCTCACTTCTGAACAATCATTTAGGGCTAAGGATAAAATAAGTTGCCATTAATATGATTAATAGAATAATATTAATATTATTATATGAGAATATTCTATAATAAGATAATTTATTAATTTTAATATGTAATAATTATATAATATAATTAAATTTAGTCTTCTTGGCCCAGACATCTATAGCTGCATATTGCCCATTATATTGTCACTATATAGATGATTCCTTGATCTGTATAACCAACCCTGGTCTTTCTTCTGAGTTCCAACTTGATGTCATGTAAGCACCACAAGTTCAACATGTCCAAAACAGAACTTATTTTCTCCCTATCCCAACAATAGTTTATATTTTGAACTTCTCTATTTCTGTTGAGGACACCATCATCTTTCCAGCTACCCAGGTTCATGGCTTCAGAGTCTTCCCATATCCCCTTTGTTCTTTCATTCCAAATCTCCAATCAGTTGCCAATTCTTATTTATTCTACCTTGACAATGTGTCTTATGTCTATACCCTCTTTATTGCCACAGCTGATGCTCAGGTCCTCACCATCTCTGGTCTGAGACAATAGCCTCTGAAGTATTCTCCCTGCTTCAAGCCTTTCCCTTCTCGGATTCAAACTGTACACAGCTGCCAAAGTCTTAAAGCACAGATCTGACCCTGTCACTGCCCCAAGCTCCATTGGCTTTCTCTTGTCTCTAGGATCAAATACAAACTCTTCCATTTGACCTTTAAAACTCTTCAAGCTGCAATCTACCTTAACAAACTTATTTCATATTTTTGCCTTTATTCAATGTACAGTCTAGCCAAAATGATCTCCTGGCTCTATGTCAAACACAGCATTGTTTTCAAAGGTACATCTCCTGTACCTTTGAAAGTTACAGAATATCCCCAGATTATGAGACTGTTTGAAAGAAAAAAAAACTGTCAAAATCTCTTCTGGGATGTTAGAAAGGTTGCTTTTAGACCATGAGCCTTCATCATCTGGATTTTTTGTCTACAGCTTCCATTTCTCTCTCTCTCTCTCTCTCTCTCTCTCTCTCCCTCTCTTTCTCCTTGTCTCTCTCTCTCTCTTTCTCTCTCTCTCTCCCCCGCCCCCGAACTCTGTTTTTTTCCCTCGCCTCCCCCCCTCGCCATCTGATATATTCTTCACACTATCATGTTCTTTCTCCTCCTAACACCCCTCGCCACCCTC
>NW_027185903.1:16022268-16044692 GCF_028583685.1 Petaurus breviceps papuanus
TCTCTCTCTCTCTCTCTCTCTCTCTCTCTCTCTCTCTCTCTCTCTCGGAGGGGGAAAGACAAGGCAGTTGGGGTTAAGTGACTTGCCCAAGGACACACAGATAGTAAGTCAAGAGTCTGAAGCTGAGTTTGAACTCAAGTCCTTCCGACTCCAGGACTGGTGCTCTATTCACTGTGCCACCTAGCTGCCCTTCAATTTCTCACTCAGTACTTTTCTGTAGGCTTTCATGAGCTGTTAGACTATGAAAGACGTGCCTCCACAATGGCAGAACTACACAAAAGAATTTTGGAGGAATTCGTCTGAATGATATCAATATTAGAAGTAGTGTGGTCACTATATGACCTAGAATGATGAAAAATCTTAGAATCACTCATTTCAAATTGGAGTTTTGCTATAGTATAAAGGAATTTGTTGTTCAGTTGTTTTTTGGTTGTGTCTGACTCTTCACGATCCCATTTGAGGTTTTCTTGGCAGAAATGCTGGAGCAGTTTGTCATTTCCTCCTCCATCTCATTTTACTGATGAGGAAACTGAGGCACACAGCACTAAATGACTTTCCCAGGGTCACACAGCTAGTAAGTATAGGAGACTTAATTTGAACTCAGGTCTTCCCTAACTCCAGACCTGGCACTCCATCCATTGTGCCACCCAGCTGCCCCTTGTAGCATGAAGAAAATTTGCAGTAAAACATTTGTGTTCCATCAAGTGGACCTGAAAAAGCCTATTAATTTTAACTCTAGCTCCTGCCTTTGTTGATTATGTAAAACAAACCATTGAGGAATGGTAGTTGCATAATATGATTTATATTTCTGGGAGCATGTAGAATACTATTTTAAGAACCTATCTACCCCAATTTTCATAGTAACCCTACAGTTTGGTGTATTGGAATCAGAATAAATGGAGCTCTGATCCAAGCATTTCCACTCAATGGGGTATACAGTCTTGAAGACATTAGTTATGTGACCTTGGAAAATTTGCCTCCCCTCTCATATTCTCAGTCTCCTTTCCTGTGAAATAAAGGGGTTGCATTTAATCAGGAGTTCTGGGGTAAATGGCAAGGGTATGTTAATTTAAAAGGGTGTCCAAACTTGGATGAGAAAAAAATTACAACTTCATTTTTATTAGCCTCTAATTGAAATGCATTATTTTCTTCAATTAGTAACCTGTAGTGGTCCATTGGCTTCACCAGACCTCTGAAGGGGTCTATGACTGTAATGGGAATGTAAATTTATGTTGTTGTCATCTTTCTAAGATTTTATCGTGTAAGATCTTCCCTCCCTCTAGGTTAAGTGCACCTGGAGCCTGTGGTGGGAGGCTTGTTTTTCAGGAGATACTTTGTGATTGGGCAGTGGGTCAAGAGGGTTGTTACATTCTCTGAGCTTGGAGAAGGCTATATAATCCCTAATGTGAGGCATTGTTTTGGGGCTCACTTTGAGAAGTGTTGTGTGATTTGACCAGATGAGATTCTGGGCAGCTGTTGAGAATCCCCCAGCTTTGAAAAACCCAGATGTTGATGCTTCCCTCTCTGGTAACTGACTAGGTATAGATGTAATGGTTAGACAGTTGGAGGCCTGTCTGCTTGAAATGTTTCTGTTTGCTTGTAACCTCTGTATACTCTGAAGTTCGGGGTGCTGACTTTCCCCCCTGAACTAGGTAAATGATATGTTTGGTTGATTAAAGCAAAATTGTTTTTATGTTTTTTTTGTTTTGGGGTGGGGTTTTTTTTTTTTTTTGCTTTTTGGAGGGCAATTGGGGTTAAGTAACTTGCCCAAAGTTACACAGCTAGTATTTTTGTGTGGGTGTTAAGTATCTGAGGCCGGAACCAAACTTGGGTCCTCCTGACTCCAGGGCCGACGCTCTACTCACTGCACCACCTAGCCGCCCCTAAACAAAATTGTTAAGCCATTTTGAGTTACTTTCCTTCCAAAAAGTAGATCTAAGAACCTGTTTTGGCAGCCACCCTGGGAATGCTAGTGTGCTTGCTGCTATAATGACACAAAAAGAGATAAGAAACCTTGGCATACATGACCTCTCAGGTCCTTGTGATCCTGAAGCCACCATGATAGCTACATGGATTTCCGGGAAAGGAGACTTGGGGATGCCTTTGAAGTGGTCCCAGAGGAGACTGTGATAGGCATATTACAGGCATGTTTATAGGTGCTGTTTTTTTTTTTTAAATCACTCCCTAAAGTTCAGTAAGAGGGCCACCTTATATTCCATGCTAAATAGACAAAGCACAGTAGGGGGGAAGGTATTTTGGAACAAAAATTCATTATACTGATGTAATGGAAAGAGTACTAGGCTGTCATTTGGGAATCTGACTTATACCTCTGACTCTTCATAACTAGATGTATAACTTTAGGAAGATATAGCCTTTAAAAATTATTTATTTACTTTTAGTTTACAACATTCAGTTCCACAATCCCTTGAGTTCCAAATTTTCTCCTCCTCCCTCTCCTCCCCGCTGGTGGCATGCAATCTGATATAGGTTCTACAAATATTTTCACACTAAACATTAGTTAAGTTGTAAAGAAGAATTGTAATCAATGGAGTGAACAAAACACAAAAGAGAGAGAGCAAGTAGCTTGCTTCAATCTCCATTCAGACTCTGCAATTCTTTCTCTGGATGTGGATAGCCCTCTCCATCGTGAGTCTTTCGGAGTTGTCTTGTAGCCTTGCATTGCTGAGAGGAGCCCAGTCTATCGAAGTCAGTCATCACAGATATGATGTGTCTGAATTTGTGTACAGAGTTCTCCTGGTTCTACTCTCCTCACTCAGCATCAGTTTATATAAATCTCTCCAGGTTATTATGAAATCTGTCTGCTTCTCATTTCTTATAGCACAATAGTATTCCATCACATTCATATACTGGAGCTTGTTTAAACATTCTCTAATTGATGGACATCCCCTTGATTTCTAATAAAAAAAAGAGCTGCTATAAATATTTTTGTACATACAGGTCCCCTTCCCACTTGTATGATCTCTTTGGGATACAGCCAAAGTGGTATTGCTGGGTCAAAGGGTATACACATTTTTATAGCCCTTTGGACATAGTTCCAAATTGCACTCCAGAATGGTTGGATCAGTTCACAACTCCACCAACAATGCATTAGAGTTCCAATTTTTCCACATCCTCTCCAGCATTTGTCATTTTCCTGTTTGTCATTTTAGCCAATCTGACCAGTGAGATATGGTACCTCAGAATTGTTTTGATTTGCATTTCTCTAATCAATAGTGATTTAGAGCATTTTCATATGCTTATAGATATCTTTAATTTCTTCCTCTGAAAACTGCTTGTTCATATCCTTTGACCAGTTATCAATTGGGGAATGAGTTGTATTCTTATGAATTTGACTCAGTTCTCTGTATATTTTAGAAATGAGTCCTTTATCAGAGACACTAGTTGTAAAAATTCTTTCCCAATTTTCCACTTCCCTCCTAATCTTGGTTACATTGGCTTTATTTGTACAAAATCTTTTCAGTTTAATGTCATTAAAGTCATCCATTTTGCATTTTGTAATGCTCTCTGAGATATAGCCTTTCTGTGTTGATTTTTTAAAATCTAAAAATAATGTCATTCAATCACTAAGCATTTATTAAGTTTGTACTGTGTGTCAGGTACTGTGCTAAATACTGTGCATACAAAGGTAAAAGATGGTCCCTGCCCTCAAGAAGCTTAGAGTCTAATGGAGGAGAAAACACGCAGCCAATTTTGTACAAACAAAATGTACACAGAATGAATTGGGGTTAATAAAGAGAGAGAAGACACAGATATTAAGAGGAATTGAGAAAGACTTAGTATATAAGGTGATATTTTAGCTGGGCTTTAAGGAAACCTGGGAAGGCAGAAGATGGAGAAAATTGATCTAGGAAGGGAAAAAGTGAGTGAAAATGACCAGACTCAGATGGAGTGCTTGTGTGAGAAGCAGCAAGGAGATCAATTTTGATATATTGCAGAGTGTGTCAAGAGTGTAAAGAAAAGTTAGAAATAAAGGTATAAAGAAAGTTAGAAATGTAGGACAGAGCCAGGTTATGAAGGGATTTGAACACCGGAGGATTGTGTATTTGATCCTGTGGGTCAAAGGAAGCCACTGAAGTTGATTAAATAAAGGCCATGCCCTGTGCTAAAGGAAGATCAAGCTGAGAGCTTAGTGGGGGAAGCACTGGAGTCCATCTGTTGGAAACTGGAAGACCATCTATTTGGAAGACCAACTAGCAAGCTATTGTAATAGCCCAGGTATGAGATGGTTAGGGCCTGGACCAGAGCTGTGGCTGTGTCAGACAAGAGAAGGGAGTGTATGTTGTGAAGGTAGAAACAAGACTTGGCAACAGATTTGAATATGGGGGGAGAAGGTGAGCAAGGGTAAGAATCAGTGACGACACCTAGGTTATCAGCCTTCACGAATAGGAGAATGGGGAGGCCTTCAAGTACCAGGAAGAGGTTAGGACTTGGGAAAGGGGAAGATCATGAGTTCAGTTTCAGACATGTTGAGTTTAAAATTTCTATGGGACATGCAGTTCGAGATATCCAGTAGCCAGTTGGAGATGCAAAATTGGAGGTCAGGACTGGATAAGTAGATCTAGGAATCTGCAGCACAGAGGTGGTCATTGAGTCTATGAGGCCAACAAAACCAGTTCACCTATTTGACAAGGTAATTTCAAGGACAGCGGAGTCATAGAATGATGATGAGTTAATTGCCAACCATCTAATTTTATAGATGAGAAACTAAAGCCCAGGAAATTTTTAATGAGATCATGTGTGAAAGCCTTTGAAGGAAGGGGAAAACAATTTTACAACCATAAGGTGGTATCATTGTCTAAGCCACTGGAGACTTGGTAGCCATTTAAAAGGACCGGCGTTCTCTGGGCTGCCCTATTCGTTCTCATTTCTCTGTATTGTCTGATCTGCTTTCCCGGGCATTTGCAACACGGGGCTCCGAAAGGACAAATTCTGCTGAATTGTTTCTTTTACTGAGATTGTTTTGAGTGCTTATTCACAGCTGACTTTGAGACAAAGGAACATTTTGCTCACTCTTGGTATAAGAACTAGTTAATTATCCAACATGTGCTTTTGATTCACATACAGCAACATCACATTTCCTTATCACACTGAAGTTTTGTTTCTTGTATTATTCACTGGTTTCAGTCACATCTGAGCCTTTGTGGCCCCCTTTGGAGTTTTCTTGGCAGAGATCCTGGAGTGGTTTGCCATTTCCTTCTCCAATTCATTTTACAGATGAGGAAACTGAGGCAAACAGAGTTTACACAGATAATAAGTGTCTGAGGCTGGATTTGAACTCAGGTCCTCCTGACTCCAGGCCTGACACTGTATGCATTGTATCACCTAGCTGCTATAGGATAATCAGATTTAGCATTGGAAGGGGCCCAAACAACCATCTAGTCTGTTGCCCAAGATCACATGGGTTGTGAGTAACCAAGCAAAGACTTGAACCCATGTCCGTGGATTCTAAATCCTGGGGTCTTTGTATTATACCATATTACCTCTAAAGTAACTAGGATTTATGCTACAGCTTTTACTAATGAGCTATCAGAAATAAACAAAAGTGAATTTTTCATACCTTCTCCTCTCATCTCTAATATTTTGTCTTTTCCTTCCTTTTTTTTTCCCCCAGACTCTGAGGAAAATAATGTTACTCCGGGCCCAAAGACATTTCTATTCAGGGATATCCCTAAAGATTATGAATCAATTGCCTCCTGGGAGGAAGATCAAGAAACCATTCCTGAAAACACACCAGCTTCCATCAATAAGACAAGTCATATTCAAAAGCCACAACCCAAACATCTATCTGAAGGTGCCACCAGATATCTGACTGGTCCCTGGTTGACTCTCTTCATTCCTTCAGTTTATACTGTAGTATTTGTGATAAGTCTGCCTTTAAATATCATTGCAATCATCGTGTTCCTGGTGAAAATGAAGATCAAGAAGCCAGCTGTCGTATACATGCTGCATCTAGCTACTGCAGATGTCCTGTTTGCGAGTATTCTACCCTTTAAAATAGCTTACTACTTTTCTGGAAGTGACTGGGCATTTGGATCTGGAATGTGTCGCTTTGTCACTGCGGCTTTCTACTGTAACATGTATGCTTCAATAATGTTGATGACAGCCATAAGCGTGGACCGTTTCTTGGCTGTGGTCTATCCGATTGAATCTCTCTCCTGGCGCACCCTGGGGCGTGCTTCATTCGTTTGTCTGGCAATATGGAGTATTGCCATAGGTGGGATCGTACCTCTTGTTATCAAAGAACAAACAAAAGAAATCCCTGGGCTAAATATAACCACCTGCCATGATGTCTTAAACCAAAATCTGCTTGAAGGGTATTTTGTCCACTACTTCCTGGCTTTCTCTTCGATTTTCTTTTGTATACCATTAGTCATTTCCACAGTCTGTTATGTGTCAATTATCCGGTGTCTTAGCTCTTCTTCCATTGCCAACCGTAGCAAAAAGACCCGGGCCTTACTCTTGTCTGCAGCTGTGTTCTGTATCTTCATCATTTGCTTTGGACCCACAAATGTCTTTCTGATCATCCATTACTCCTCATTAATTTATAGCAGCACAACTGAGAAAATCTACTTTATCTACCTTCTCTGTGTGTGCGTCAGCAGCATAAGTTGTTGCATTGACCCCTTGATTTATTATTATGCTTCTTCTGATTGCCAGAGATATCTCCGAAGTCTCTTGTGCTGCAGAGACAGCTCTGATCCAGGCAGCTTCAACAGCAGTGGCCAGTTGATGACCAGAGCTAGTAAAATGGATACTTGTTCCACCAACTTGAGTAACAGCATATACAAAAAGTTGTTAACTTAGCTAGAGATTTGATTTTGACGTTGTATTAAAAAATAATCAGCTAGCAGATTTGAGATTCCATTTAGCACCTGTCAAAAAGTATTAATCTCACTAGCTAAAAGAGCAGATATCTTACAATGCATCCTTCTTAACCACAGACATTGAGCATGGATGTTTTTCACTAAAGATAACGTAGGCATTAATGACAGTGTTATTGAAGGAGCACATTTGTGAGCATTATTATAAGGCCGAATGCCATAAAGAGGCTATCTCTTTGACATGTTTGCAGTGTACTATACAACAGGCACTTTGAAAACCATTTTCTTTTTTTTTTCTTGATTTGGACCAAATGACACCCAAGGTCCCTTCTAGCTCGAAAATTCTGTGACCATATTATGTAACAATAACCTCTGTGACTGAAAATTCTATATCTAAGTTGGTTTTTGTGAGCTTTTTCAGATGATGTAGTCTTGACCAACACATAGAACGTGACTGGCGATGCAACCATTTCTTTAATTACATTAATTTAGAAAGGTGGCATAGACTTGTGCAGCTTTCATGGACAACTATAATCAACAAGAGTCTTTTCACTTAAAGCTTTTCAAGCAGTGGTTGGGACTAATAGATATTTACAGTATAATAACAGAATCTGAACCTTAAGTTTTTAAGAGAAAATTAAAATGTGAAGTCTTAAAATAGCTGAAATGATGAAAAGACTACCTTTTTAGCAGTCCTGCTCTAAAGATTGTTTTCAGTCATTAAAAAAAATCAAAAACTATGTTTGTAAGCAAGTATCTCAGCAGAATGAAGAAGTCACAAATAGACCTAGGATGAAAGCATATATGGTATTCGTGGGGCAGTGGAGAAGTATTGCATAATTATGCATTTAAAATTGTAAATTTGCACTTAGAGGTAGGCTATTGTAGTGGATAGAGAAGCAAGTCCAGAGATCAAGTCCTATTCTTGACATATTCTAACTGGATGACTTTGGAGTAAGTTAATTTAACCTTTCAGTTCCCCAAGAAACTCTGAGAAAGAGTCATAGATTCCTTATCTTCATCTGGGTCAAAAAATGAAATATTGCACTGGGTTTATGAGGAGCGATTAAGTGCCCGTGAGAGTGGTTCTTACCACCCCAAATCAGCATTGTAATGGAAAACTGGAAGTAGTGAGTGAGGTTTCTGTGGTTTGTCTGAGGTAGATCAGGAGCCCTCCTGGAATAAGATGCCAGATGCAGCAGTCATCACCACCGAAACAACAGGCAGGGCTCTTAGCATCCTGTAATCCATCTTGCCTATTAGGACCAGATGTGTAAACAAGGACACAGGGTACCAGAAAACTTGTTTCTGAATAATGGATCTACATTTGCAGGTCATATGCCCTAGGAGCATGGAAAGGACAGATCATTTACATTGTTTATCACACAAGTTTCATGTTCCTACAAAAGTATCAGTTATCACATTTAGAAACTTATTTCGCAGGATGTGACTCACACATGTTTTTGTATGACGTCTGTAAAGCCAGTCATGGAAAGAGATTTGACAACTTGTGTTGTTTCTGATGGTGTTAAGATGAAAAGAGAGTAAAACAACAGAGGTATGCTTTTGAAAATAGCTCCTTCAACCTGCATTACTTTGAACACCATCTACTTGTGAATGTTTTTTTGAAGGAATTATCTTTAATCAGCTCCTTCTCAATAATAAGTTGAAAACTTTGGAATGGTTATATAAGAAGAATTAATGGAATTTAATGTCTATGAAATCAGAGGACATTTTTTTGTTTTCCATTCATTTATTTTCCATAATTCTGTATGAAATAACTTTCTTTTCTACTTACATCTTTATGGTACTTATGACCCCCCACTTTTTATAGTACATGTGTAGTTTTCATTTTTTTTAATTATTTGGAAAAACCTAAACCTATGGTGATTTTTAAAGGATTTCATTAAAAACCTTTTCTTTAAAAAATCACTGTAGTCTGATTGTAAAGTACAGAAGATTTATTTGTTTAGACCTTTCTAATTTGTAAATCAAGTTAAAGTCTATCTTTGTATTGTCTGTGGGGAAAAAAAAAAGGGACCTGATAATCAAATAAACTCTCTCAACAAGACTGGCAGGGAAATTTTGACCTTTTTAAAAGAATAAACTCTGTCAAACACTTCATAAATAACCATTTATATACCAATAAAAGAATTACAATATAAGCAAAGATTAGCTACCGAGGGAGTTTCTTTGATTTGTGCAAAACAAATCTTTCTGATAAAGTCACTTAAGCAGGAATGAAGCTAAGGATCACCTAGTAATATCACAGTTCTACATTTTAAAGTAGCAAAGCTATGTGTCTTTCCCAATATTTATAACATTATCTAGTTCCAAGTTGGAGTGACTTTATGCCATCCTCTTTCAAATTAATGAGGTTTTAGTGTGTATTATGACTTATTCATTCTGTGTATAATATTAAGCTGACCTGGATTAACAGAAGTATCTGTGTATTATCTGTGCTTGGAAAGTAATGTGTCACTGTGTTCATTTTTATTGTTTGGAATTTCATTTAACCTACACTAATAAACTTGTAAAATGTGTTTGGGATATGTTTGGAAGAGATGCCAGTCTAGCTAAATTTATAGTGAGGCTTTTTGTCCCCTTCTCTTAAATTATCATTAGAAATGATATTAAAGGAGCAGCTAGGTGGTGCAATGAATAGAGCACCAGCTCTGGAGTCAGGAGGACCTGAGTTCAAATCCGGCCTCAGACACTTAACACTTACTAGCTGTGTGACCTTGGGCAAGTCACTTAACCCCAATTGTCCTGCTCTCCAAAAACACATACACAAAAAAAAGAAATGATATTAAAAATAACTGATATTAGGAATGTCTGAAAGCATGATAGAAATATGAGAGCTAAGAACCTGGTCTATTAAGAAGAAGAAGAAACAAAACGATGACCCTAGAGCTAGAAAGGAACATGTTGAAACCCCAGGTTGGTACAAATCTTTATTTATTGCTTATGAACTGAGAGAAAAACAATTATTAACCTTTGCTCATCTTGAGCAGCTATGTATGAGAAATAAATATTTAGGTCCCTTAAAATAAAGGATCATTTGAAATAAATTATTAGATGAAACATTGTTTAATATTTCCCAATTTAGCATAAGTTGAAGTAGATGATGGAAGATATTAATTGGTGATCTATCAGCACTTTCCCGTAATTTAGCCTCAGCTGGCTGAGCTGACTTGATGGGAATTAAAAGCGTATTATCCTGAACCCCCATTTCCTAAGAGCCGAGAAGCAAGCCGCACCGATTTTTTAAAAAGTACATGTCACAACTTCCATGTTGTCCTTGACTGCCTTTTACCTTTTTTTGTATCGTCAGCACTTAGCACAATTCCTGGCATAGAGCAGGAGCTAAATGAGTGCTTATTGACCGACTGTTTTATTACTGGAATAATGAGAATAACAATAAAGCTAACATTCATATAACGCTTTAAGGTTTACAAAGTGTTTTACAAATATCTCCTTTTACCTCACAGAAACCTTGGGAGGTAGGTGTTATTATTATCCCTGTTTTACAGAGAGGAAAACTGAGGCAAACAGAGGGTACATGGTTTGTCCAGTGCCAGATAGCTAGTAAGGATTTGAGGAAGGATTTGAACCCAGGTCTTTCTGATTCCAGATGCAATACCCTATCCATTATGCCATGTAGTTGGCCTCAGTTAAGAAGTGTCTCAGAGGGGCGGCCAGGTGGTGTAGTGAGTAAGAGCGCCGGCCCCAGCATCGGGAGACCCGGGATTGGTTCCAGCCTCATACTTGGCACCCACACAAAAAATAACTGGCTGTGTAACCTTGAGCAAGTTACTTAACCCCAATTGCTGAAAAAAAAAAAAGAAGTGTCTCAGAGAAGAGGTATCTTGCTCCCCTCCTCCTTGAGAAAGCTTAATATTCAAAAATCCAAAATAGAAAAATAATGAGATTATTCTGGCCGTTAAAGGGCAGCTAGGTGGCATAGTGGATAGAGTGCCAGGCCTGGCATCAGGAAGCCTTTCTGAGTTCAAATCCAGCCTCTACTTATTAACTTTGTAACCCTGGGCAAGTCACTTCACCCTGTTTGCCTCAGTTTCCTCATCTGCAAAAAAAACTGGAGAAGAAAATGGCAAACCACTCTAATATCTTTGCCAAGAAAATCCCAAATAGGGTCACAAAGAATGAGCCACAACCAAACAACAACAACACAGTCATCAGAAAAGAACTCTTCAAAAAAAGGATTTAGGATCCCTCCAAAGAGAAAAGCCTTTGGGCATGTTAAAGAGTTTCTTTAAAGAGTCTTGACTTGTGGGGACAAAAGAAGATATATAGAAAGTGTTAATAGCCTCTGACTATTGAAGAGTAATAAAAAATTAAGATGTCATCTTTGAAATTATAGGTCAGTGAAAAATTTAGCTCTATACACAAAAAAATTCACACACTGTTGCAGGCATGTACCAGTTGCATGCAGGAAAGTATGTCTCTGTTCACACAGCCTGAAGTTTTAGCTCACAACTATGAGAAAAAAAAGTAACCAACAAAGCCTTCTTTCTTATTTCGCAGATCATCTTCTTACCTGAATGTAGTCATGTTGTTTTTTAAAGAAAAAATCTTTCAGTGTCACTTTTTTTTTCAAATATACATTTTCATTGATCATTTGATCTTAGTCTAATGGAAGCCATCTCCTGGAGTACATTCAGAGTTACCCTTGCTGGTTCTGGCCAATGACCTGCGCTACTCCAGCCATTTGGCACAAAGAAATGAGGACTTAGGTTGCTTCTAGACATGTAATATATTGCTTAACACCAAAAGCAATTACCTCATTGACTGTTGAGCCAGAGGAACTGATGTCTAAGTTGACATCATCTAAAGTTGACATCTAAAAAGGAGAGGCAGTTTACAGCTCACTCTCTTGCTCCAGTCTTCTCATTTGGTTTAGCCTTTCTCTAGATTCCCAATGAGGGACAGGGAAGAATGAATCGAGCACCTCTCCCTATGCCCCTACCATCATGTTGAGCATTGACCTAAGTACCTGAGTTTGTGTCTGGGCTCTTGGATTCTCTTCCTCTTCATTTTTCCTTTTCTGAGTAGATGATAGAACATTTTTCTCAAGATGGATATGTCCAAGCTTGAAAACAACCTTGGGAGTTTGAGGAGACTAGAGATTATAGGTCCAATGAGTGGAGTTGGCTGGTAGAAATGGAAACTTGATGGGAGAAAAAAGAAGAAGAGCCCAAGCTCCTGGCCTGGCTTGCCAGAAGATGTGGACTTTGTGGGAAACAGTGTATATGCCTAATCAGCAGTCCTGGGAACTGCTTCACATCTAGATATATCGGCTCTCAGTATCTTGTAACAACAATTTTCAGTTAAGCTAATGAATCCTCTGCTATTAAAAGATGTTATGGATTTTTGTGTACCATACCTGGGTCCAGAGCAGAGAAATCACTTAGAGAAGGGAATATATGCAATATCTCAGCTCCCTTGGGCTCAGTTGTGGTTCCTTCATTATTTCATTAGATTAAGGCTATCTATGGTAATTAATTCATGGTGCATAAGACATGTTTTCAGACGTAGCCAATGTGGGGATCTCTCACTTTGTGCATATTTAATACAAGGATTTTTAAATTTTTTTCTTGGGAAGTGGAGTTAGAAGAGTAAGACAGGATGGGAGAATATATTAGGCTTACTAAAATGGAAAAAAATTAAGAAAAGAGGGTCATTGAACATATTTTGAATGCATGGAAAAGAACAGAAGGAAACTCAATAGGATCTAGAGGCAAGCAGAATAGCTCTGAAAACGTAACAAGTTGAATTGCTTGTGTAGTTGGAGAGTAAAGCAAAATTGTATGTACTGCAGATTCATGGCTGTGTGATTCAGCCTTCCTCTTCTGTTCTGACATATGTAGAAATGTTCATTCTACTTAGTATTTATTAAGTTCAAGATCAAACAAATTTTTTTTAAAAGAATTAAACTATTTGCTGGAAGAAAATACTTCAAAGTAATGCAACACATACACAAACAAATGAATCTGTTCCACTCACACATCAACCAAAAATAGCATTAAAGGAAGTTGGTTTAAAGAAATAAACTTTTTTATTTTCTCTTTGTAGTTGAAAGCACACTTGGAAAATTTCAGCCTCTAAAGGTTAATTTCCCAGAAAGTTATGATTGACGCACCATCAGACACTGGTCCAAAGTTGACAGTTTGCTTAGAAGGAGTCATGTCCCTCTACAAAATAGTGAGACTTAAACCTGAGCAGCAGCATGGTGTAGTGGATATCAGACCTGCCTTTAGAGTCAGGAAAACATGGGTTCAAGTGCTGCCTCTAAGATATACTGACTGTGCCACCCTGAGCAAGTCACTTCACTTCTCAGTTCCCACAGGGAGCTCCCTAAAACTGAGTTACGGAAGAGTTGCAGATGTGCATCAAGAGAAAGGATTTCCATAGAGGGATGTCCACAGTGGTAAAATTACAGGTCTGGACCAAACAAATAAATGAATAAATAAATAAATTGGCAGATTAGTGGATGAATTAAAAAAAATGCTGGACCCCAGCACAAAACCTGGATGCTGATACTGTAGATCCTATTTAGAAGTAAACATCAAAAACAAAATCACTTTTGATAGTATAATGGAACATAGCCAGTTAGTACCAGTGAAGTTATCCTTGTTCAGATCTGCTCAATCAGAGGCACATCAGGACACATCAGCATATGAAGAGTAGTCAACTTCTGTCTGATCTCTGTATCAAATACAGAAACAAAGAGACAGAGACACAGAGAGAAACAGAGAGAAGGAGGGAAGAAAAGAGAGAAGAGAGGGGGGAGAGACAGTTGAAGACAGAAACAGAGACATGGAGAGAAAGATAGAGAGAAACAGAGAAGTGGGGGGAGAGGCAAAGACAGACAGGTAGAGACAGACAAAGACATAGAGACATAGAAGGAGGGAGGGGAATAGAGAAAGAGGGAGGGGAGAGACAGAGAGAGACAAAGACAAAGGAACAGGGACAGAGACAGAAAGACACAGAGAGAGAGGGGGAGAGAGATGGAAAGACAGAGGGACAGAGACAGACAAAGATAGACATAGAAACAGAAAAGGAGGGAGGGGAATAGAAAAAGAGGGGAGAGGGAGAGAGAGAGAGAGAGAAAGAGAGAGAGAGAGCTGAAATTAGAATACCTCTGATTTAGAAGTAGTATCATCCATTTCACAGAGTGGTTATGAAGAGGAATGAATGTTAAGTTAGGAAGTATCAGATATATAAATATGAGCTATTATTAGTGGTGATGCCATTGTGTTATCTGCTGGGGGGGTTTTCATTATAGTGTGGACTGGAGTGACTGAGAGATATCTAAGGTCAGCATTGGTCAATGTCAAATGTCAAGAACTTAGGTTTTGTTCACATGAGATCTCCTTGCACTGACTCAGAGTCAGAACTCTATCTGTATCTTACATACAGAGAGGCTGAGTGACTTGTCCACAGTGGTAAAACGAACACAGTATTTGAACCCAGATTCTTGACTCCCATTACTCTAGTCCCTAAAAGGCACTACCTCTCAGTTGGTTAATATACTCATCGCTAAATGTTCTTCCTACTAAATAATGGTTCCCCCCCACCCTGAGATAGTACCCTTATACATTTTAAAATCATGCCTCAGAACCCCAAAGACTGGTGTGATGTTCAAGAGGGTCTGGAGATGGTACAGCATACCCTTATTAAATATTTTCACTTCTTTGGTACTTTCAAGGATATTCATTTATCATTGATATTCAAATATTATAAGTATAATAAAAGATATCCAAATATCTTTTCTAGCTAAATTTTGAGCATGGTGGGGTGCTGTTGTTTTTTTTTAAGTTAAGCCATCACTTGCAAATATATCTTTTTCCCATGCCTTTTACTTTGCTGAGGAAGGGGAATATTTCTAATCCCCCAGATAAAGGCATTTCACAAGGGTTAGTGAGCTTAAGAGAGGTCTCTTCAGCATATATATATATATATAAATTTTTTTTTTAAGCAATCGGGGTTAAGGAACTTGCTCAAGGTTACACGGCCAGGTGTTTCTGGGTGGGTGCTAAGTGTCTGAGCCCAGATTCAATCCCCAGGTCGTCCCGACACTAGAGCCGGGGCTCTTACTCACTGTGCTACCTGGCCGCCCCCAGCTTATAATTTTGTAGAGATAAATGTGATAGCTGCCTAAGCCTCAGCACATTTTAGCAAGCAATGAGTGTGAACATTTATCATTGTTATTATTGTATGCTAAAGTACCATACTTCTAAGAGACTTTCTTGGGGTACCAGGCTGTGTCAGGAGATTCCAGTATCAATGACATACAGTTGAAGGTCCAGGTAGGGAGGGAAGTGTGCTGATCAGAGCTCCTTAAGGCTGATGAATATTCTGTTATATTCCTATCAGATAAGGGAAGAGGGTAAGAAGACAAACTGTATCATCATGTGCTGCACATGGCCTTTAATTGTCTGATGGCTAAATTCCCTTCCAAATAAGGGACACTTGCACAATTTTTTAATCATAATTTTTTTCCCTAAAGGACTTCATGTTTCACTACTATCTCCTCACGTATCTTGAACATCAGTTCCTTCTTAATCTTGCTTGTTATACTATCTAAATTTTGGAGATTTCTCTCCCCATCTTTCTCTTACAAAATAAATGGCTTAGAAATTGAATGCTGTATAATTGGGATGACTTAGAGTAGCCCTCATGAAGAAATTTTTAAAATTCCCCTTTACATGGGGCAGCTAGGTGGCGCAGTGAATAGAGCACCAACCCTCAAGTCAGGAGAACCTGAGTTCAAATCTGACCTCAGACACTTAACACTTACTAGCTGTGTGACCTTGAGCAAGTCACTTAACCCCAACTGCCCTCCCCTCCCCCTCCAAAAAAATAAAATAAAATAAAATTCCCCTTTACGGAGATGAGGGACCATGGTTGCAGAACATTGCATGTATTGTCAGATTTGCTTCTACAAATGTACTGATTGATTTTTTATGGAATTGTGTTCCTTTCTTTTTTATTTGTGGTAACAAGGATCCTCTGTGTAGAGAAGGGAAATGGATAAGTTAAGAAATGAAAGTGATATGAAAATAAAATATATCAATAAAAATAATAAATGCATAAATAAGTGATTTTCTGGAGAAGCGATGAGGAAATAGACTGCCATACTTTCCTTGGAGAGGTGGGGCCCTGTGGGTGCAGAATGTCATTTATACTGCCAGGCTTTGTTGATGTGTTGTTTGGTTATGCTTAACTGGTTTTCTTTGTTATAAAAGAAGTTTTTCTTGGATAGATGAGGTGGGTCAGGGTCTATGTGGAAATAACTGTGATATGAAAAAGGCATCAATTAAACTTAAATATGAAAGTGTCATCTTTTTTAGAAAATGCATTATCAGAACCAGGAGAACATTGTACACAGTAACAGCAATACTATACAATGATCAGCTATGAATTATTTAGCTTTTCTTAGCAATACAATGGTCTAAGCCAGTTCCAAAGGACTCAGGATAAAAAATGCTATCCACAGCAGATTGGAGGAGGGGATATACTGTGATATACTGTGGGACTGCTATTTTGGGGCAGGGGGTAGGGGAAAAATGGGGAGAAAATGTGTAACTCAAAATCTGGCAGAAATGAATGATGTAAATTAGAAGTTAATAAAACATTTGAAAAATGAAAAGAAAAAGAAAAAGAAAAATGCTATCCACAGCCAAAGAAAGAAATAATGGAGTCTGAATGCAGATCAGAGCATACTCTTCTTCAATTTTTGAATTTTTTCGTGGTTTTTTTTTCCCTTTGGGTCTGTGTCTTCTTTCACAACATGACTAATATGGTAATATATTTTGCATGACCGAACATGTATAATCTATCAAATTGCTTACTGTCCCGGGGAGAGGGGAGTAAAGGGAGGAAGAGAGAAAATTCGGAACTCAAAAAAATTTTTAAGCATATTTTTTAAAATTGCCTTTATATCTAACTGGAAAAAATAGAACATTATTTTTTTAAGTGCCTTATTTAAGAAGGTAGACTAATCATGTAGCAAAGATACGCTATATAGGTGGACAGTCCAAGACTTGCTCCATGAAATATTAGAAGAACTGGAAGAATGAAAATGTTTTGCATGACTGCACATGTATAATCTAAATAAAATTTCTTGCCTTTTTAAGGAGGGGGGAGGAGAGAGGAAGGGAAAAAATTTGGAACTCAAAAATTTAGAAAACAAATATTTAAAATGTTTTTTACATGTAACTGAGAATGAAAAAGTTTTAAGTACCAGAAGGAGGGTCCTAGCATGTTGGGCGGGTTTGGTGATCAATGCCACAGTATAAGAAAGCCCAGATGGATTATAGGATGGATGAAAAAAATGGATGAATGGATTGTAGTCTTCACCGGCAAAAAGAGTACCCACAAGGATGAACAAGGGATCCAGAGAAATATTCAAATATGTAAATAATTTATTATAATCTTCACTTTCAACATCACCAAGACCAACTGAACTTACTTTACAATTGCCCATATTTACATAAATTAACTTTGACATGTTATGTCCAAAGGAATTTATGCATCACACCCTCTGAGTCCTCATCTGATTTTGTTAGCTTTTTATCTCTATAAATTTCTCTATTTTCATAGCCACAGTGTGGTTTTCTGGTGGGGTCCTGAATTGGTTCAGTACTTACTAATTAAATACACTCATTCATTTGATAATTTCTCTCAAAGAATCTAGAGAAATATCTCAGGGAACCCTAGTAAGTCTGATAATAAAGTTTTATAGCGGATGTTTGAAAATTGTTTCTTGGAAGCAGATGTGTTTTTTCAAGAGCACTGCATTGTGTTCATTTGTTACCAACACCTTCTGAAATATCCTGCCCACATTCTAATGACTCATTGGCCCTATTTGGGAATGCAGTTTCTACCTCTCTCCTCTACATAGGAGAGGGTGATGGGTACATTTGTACATTTAAAAACTAACTTCTCATATATTATTTTGCATTATGATCATTTGTATGAGTGGCACACCCCAATGCCAAACTATAAAAGCATGAAGGCAGGGATCATGTCTCATCTAATTTCTTCAATGCCCAGCACAGTGCTCTTCACCCAGTAGGTGTTGAATGGAGGGAATCAATTTTAATTGGGCTGCAATTAAATCACTTTTTATCCAGTAACAAACTTTACTATCTCCTGTGACAAGATAAACAAATTTGAACTTGGTCCAGCCCCATCGTGTTGATTTCTTCATTTTTTTTCTTAAAAAAACAAATAAGATCAGAGGACCATAGATTTAGATCTGGAAGGGACCTTAGAAATGTCCTAATAAAATCCCTAAGGTCCAAAGAAGTTAAGAGACTTGCCCAAGGTAGAGAAATTGTAGATTCAAACCGAGGTCCTCTGAATTCAAATGCAGCCTTCTTTGCATTTCATCAACCATCCCCCTCTAACTTAAATAATTCCTGCAAGCCATGTATTCTATTGTGAAGAACATTAGCTCTCCTAAAGTTACTATGATTAGAAAAATTACCAGAACTTTGTTCATTTCTGTAACCGGTTTCTGCCAATTTTGTTTTGCGCGTCATTTCCTTACTTTGACCTGCTTCTAACTCCCATTATCAGCTTCCTCCATGCTTACTTACTCTGGGGCTTTTGAGCACTGTTGGAAGTGGGAAGTAAACTATGTTGACTCAAGTTTACTGTAAATCCATTCTATTTAATCACAACTACGCCCTCTGTGCTACATGGCAGTGCTTTTTGCTAATGTCTGATTAAATCACAAATTGTATTCCTACGGGACTCCAAAACTTTCTCCTCTCCCCTCAAGCTCCTAACTCCAGTTGTGTTCCTTTCTGTATCAGTATCTCGGTCAGCAGTTTGATTGGCCTTTTTTTTTTTTAACTTACTGGGAAGACTGAAGCCATGGATTTACTCTATTCAATTCAACCAACTTTTAATGTGTGCCTGTTGTGGGGCAGACATTGTACTAAGCACCAGGAATGCAAAGACAAAAGTAGAGGCAATCGTGGCCCTCAGGGACCTTACATTCTACTGGGGGAAGCAACATATAAAACACATACAAAGGAAGTATAGGGTAAATTGGTGGACAGGGAAAACTCTAACATTTGAAGGAATCAACAAAGGCATCCTATGGGAAGTAGCATTTCAGCTGAGCTTTGAAGGGAGGGAAAGATCCAAGAAATAGAGTTTAAGGGAGAATGTATTAGAGAAAGACTGCAAAAAGCACAAAGTCAGACAAATAGTAAGTAGTCCAGTAGATTTTGTAAGGAGGAATAATGAAAAATAAGTCTGCAAAGATAAGTTGGAGTTAGATTTCAAAGAGTTTTAAATGCCAAACAGAGAAATTTGCATTTTATTCTAGAGGTAATTGGGAGTCACTAAAGTTTGTTGAATTGAGGAGATATGGTCAGACTTGTGCTTTTGGAATATAAATTTAGCAGCTATATAGATGATAGATTGAAGAAGGGAAGAGACGAAAGCAGAGAGGCCAATTGGGAGTCTATAGCAATAATCTAGAGAAGAGGAGATGAGGGACTGAATTAAGATGGTGGTTTAGTGGTAAGAAAGGGGTAAATGCAAGAAGTAGAATCAACAAGACTTGGCAACTTATGGGTTAGTGGGGATGGAGTAAGGAAGATTATGGATCCAAAAGGAAGATTCAGAAATTGGGAACCTGGGTGATTATAAGGATGCAGATATCCTCAACATGTACCACCCATGGGAGCTTCCACATTTCTCTTTCTTCATCCTTAAAAATCTCCTGTACTGTCATACATTTTCCCACTCTTTCCCTTTAATTTCAAAAAAGTAGGTCACTCTCCACCTTGGCAAAGTTAACCTCTCCACTAGTACCTATACTCCTATCCTTTCCAATATCCTCTTGGGCTTTGCTCCAGCAATAGCTGAATTTATTAATTCAACAAAGTGCTTGCCATGTGATGGACATAGGTGATAGGGCTATAAAGACAAAAAATGACTCCCAAGAAATGTAATCTAGTCAGAGATGAGGCATATGTGCAAATAACACACAATTCCTTTCCAATTTCATTTAATTCACTTCAACAAGCATTTATTAAGTAACATCAAAGTGCCAGGCACTGTGCTAAGTGTTGAGCATGCAGAGACAAAAAAGAAAAATCATTTAAAAGCTTTTCCCCTAAGAACCTAGAAATCATCCTCCAAGAAATTCTCAAGGAAAATTGCCCTGATGTTTTAGAAACAGAAGTCAAAATAGAGTTTGAAAGAATCCACTGATCACCTCCTGAAAAAGATCCCAAAAAGAAAACTCCTAGGAATATTATACCGGGTTCCAGAATCCCCAGATCAAGAAGATAATATTACAAGCAGCCAGGAAGAAACAATTTGAATATTGTGGAAACACAATCATTACAACACAGGATCTGGCAGCATCTACACTGAGGGATCAAAGGGCCTGGAACAGGATATTCCAGAGGGCAGAGGAGCTGGGATTAAAACAAAAAACCACCTACCCAGGAAAATTGAGTATCATGTTTCAGGGGAAAAAATGGTTATTCAGTGGAATAGAGGACTTTCAAGCATTCTTGATGAAAAAAACAGTTGAATAGAAAATTTGACATCCAGATACAAGAAGCAAGAGAAGCTTGAGAAGGTAAAGAGGGAAAAGAAATCATAAGGAAGTTATCAAAGTTGAACTATTAACATTCCTACATGGAAAAATGATAATTGTGGGGGGCAGAGTCAAGATGGCAGAGTAGAAGCAGGACCTCGCTGCTGCTCTAGCTTCCACCTTTCCCAATCAATGTAAAAAGGGGATTCTGAACAAACTTTGGAGCTGCAGAACCTACAAAATGACACAGAGAAGCTAACCTCCCACTGAGGACAGCCCAGCAGGCAGGCAGCAAGCAGCCAGTGCACCATTATGGGAGCTGAGCCCAGCCCCACACCAAGACTTTAGCCCCAGGGCAGGCCTGACCAGCTGCTGGCTGGAGGGACTCCAGATCAGCAGCAGCTGTGGCCATTTCCAGAATTATCAACACATAGAGCAAAGGACAAAGTGAGAGGTCAGTGCAGTCTGGACTTTGGGACCCAGTAAGTGGGAGTGTGTGGCTTTTGCCCCCGGGGTAAGAAGCCCCTGAGACACCAGCACAGCCAGCGCCACTTGGCAGCTTCAGCTCCTGGCCTACAGAGTGTAGAGGGACCAAGCACCAGTCTGCAGGGTAATCGTTCGTTCTTTAACCTTCTTAGATCTAGATTGCAGTCTAGGGTGGAGGTCCTAGTGTGTGTGTCTGGCTTGACAGAGCGTGTGGAGACCTCAGAGAGGGCACCCATCTAATACCTCTGGCATCTGGGAAAACCCCAGTGATTGGGACGAAAGCTCCCCTGTCTGGTGGCAGAGTCCTACTGTGGCAAAAAGCCCAGGGGTCAAGTGACTGAGGGACAACATGACCAGGCAAAGGAAACAAAGCAGACAGAAGATTCCAACATTAAACTCCTATTTTGGGGACAAAAAGGAGCAAAGCATGGAAGAGCAGGAAGACAGTGAAGTTAGAACTCCTGCACCAAAAGCTTCAAAGGAAAATACAAGCTGATTACAGGCCACAGAGGACCTTAAGAAGCAGATAAGAGAAGTGGAGGAAATATTGGGAAGAGAAATGAGAATAATGCAATAAAATTATGAAATGAGAGTCGACAGCCTGACTCAGGAAAATCATACCTTAAAAACTAGACTAACTCAAATGGCAAAAGAGGCTCAAAAAGGCAATGAGGAGAAGAATGCCTTAAAAAGCCAATTTTGCCAGATGGAAAAAGAATCTCAAAAGCTCAATGAGGAGAATTATGGCTTCAGAATTAGATTGGAGCAAATGGAAGCTAATAACTTTATGAGAAACCAAGATGCTGTTAAACAGATCCAAACAAATGAAAGAATAGGAGGCAATGTGAAATATCTCCTGGGAAAAAGCACTGACCTGGAAAATAGATCCAGGAGAGATAATTTTAAAATTATTGGACTACCTGAAAGCCATGATGAGGAAAAGAACCTAGAAATCATCCTCCAAGAAGTTCTCAAAGGCAACTGCCCTGATGTTTTAGAACCAGAGGGCAAAATAGAGGTTGAAAGAATCTACTGATCACCTCCTGAAAAAGATCCCAAAAAGAAAACTCCTAGGAATATTATAGCCAGGTTCCAGAATTCCCAGATTAAGGAGAAAATATTATAAGCAGCCAGGAAGAAACAACTTGAATATTGTGGAAATAAAATCAGGATAACCCAGGATCTGGCAGTTTCTACACTGAGGGATCAAAGGGCTTGGAATATGATATTCTTTAAGTCAAAGGAGCTGGGATTAAAACCAAGAGACACCTACCCAGCAAAACTGAGTATCATGTTTCAAGGGAAAATATGGTTATTCAGTGGAATAGAGGACTTTCAAGCATTCTTGCTGAAATTCTTGCAGAGTTGAATAGAAAATTTGACATTTAGATACAAGAAGCAAGAGAAGCTTGAGAAAGTAAACAGGGAAAAGAAATCATAAGGAACTTATCAAAGTTGAACTATTAACATTCCTACATGGAAAAACAATAATTGTAATTTAT